>NC_056745.1:1131527576-1131547576 GCF_019279795.1 Protopterus annectens
TGGCCGACTTCTTTGAGTCAGTCACCAGAGCTGTATATGAAGGTAAGGTGGTTCATACAGCCTACCTTGATCTGGCCAAGGCCTTTGATGCCATTCCCCACTCAGGAATCATAGAAAAACTCACTAAGCTAGTCCAACATGAAGGGACTCTGGCTGACAAAGTTCGCAGACGATTGCAAGTTGGGAGCCATTATTAACTCCCCAAGTGATGTTGACATCCTACAGAAAGGCCTCACTGAAACCAACGACTGGTGTCAGAACCATGGCTTTAAGCTCAATGCCAAAAAATGTGTCATCATCCCCTTTGGGAAAAACCCAGTTCCCATGAACTACCACATTGATGGTAGTCCACTGTACACAGAAGGCATTATAAGAGATCTGGGAACACAGGTTAACAGCAACCTCTCTTTTGACCACCACACTGCCACTGTGGTCAGAAAGTCCTTCTATGTGGCACATCTCATTACTAAGGGTTTTGAATCCAGAAAGAAAGAGGTCATTGTCTCCCTCTACTCTTCCCACATTAGGCCAATCATCGAGTACAATGCCCCATTAGCATGTACCTCACTAGACACCTGCAACAACTTGAGAGGGTGCAAAAGTACCTCACAAAGAAGATCCTTGGCATTAAACACTTGTCCTATATGGACAGACTCAAAAAACTCCCAACTATTCTCTGTCCCATATCGCCTACTTAGAGGTGTTTAATTTATAAAGCCATGTCTGACCCAGCTCTGTTAGGAAAGCTACATCTAAAGAAATCCCAATCCCTCTGCAACACACACTCCAGAGACCTCAGCTTCATTATCACAATCAACAGAATGTGCTGGAGGGATAGGTTCATAATCCAGAGACTGCCCATGCTCTGGAATAGACTTCCCATGCATGTCAAACAGAGCACCTCACTGGCCCTCTTCAAGAGAAACCTTGATGAGTGTATGGGAAATAGAAAATTCACCCCGGGATCACTCCAGTGCCTCAACTCAACAGAGGCACTGGAAACTAAGGTCGGGCTCGGCTTGTAAAGGCACCAGGGCCATTAGCCTAGTACATGCCTATGAACATATGAATAGTCAATATAACAATGTTTATATAATTTTATATCATTAGTCAGGAGGAGGAATATAAGCAAGTCTGTAGTATCTTAATCACATTATTAGAAACAGTAAGGCTGAACATGAATTGAAGTTAGTTGACTTTTCAAATAATTCACAAGGCTTTTTTCAAATATATTAGGAGCGTCAGAAAAAAAATGCATGTGAACTTGAAGTGAAAAACACTGCCTTTTGTGGTACCAAAACCATTATAAATGTCCTGGTTGAGAAATTAACTCAAAATATTCTCCTCCCTCACATCACAGTGTCCTTTCCCCTGAATCTTTTAACACTGACCCTCTCTTTATCACTGTGGACAAGATCTTAAAAGTTATTACCAAAACAAAAATTAACAGCTCTGTGGACCTGGACAATATCCCAGGCTGCCTTGCTCTTAGCAAAATGTAAATTATTGCTGAACCTCCCCTTAAAATCAGTTTAACCCCATCCTTTCCAGAGGTTATGTGCGTGAGCTCCAGTGAACAGTATTTGTGGTGCCTAAAATAAGGCAGTGTATTTTAGACAGTCATAGAAATTATCACCCATTAGCCTCATGAAATGGATCTTAGCCAGAATGATTAATTTGGTAATTGAAAACTTATAAACATCTGCTTAGTATTGCTTTGTGAAGGGTAGGCCTTAATTTGTTAGATTTGTTTAGGGTATAACTGAAGTTATTGATGAGTCACATTTTGCCTATGCTGTTTTTCTCAACCTTGACAGGTCTCTGTGATATGAAAATATTTGTGATTGAAAAAATTTGCAGGTGATTGCAAAATGGGTTACACAAACTCAGCATGTGGTGTTTTGACCATGGCTTTAGATTTAATACAAAGCAATTTGGTGTAGATGTATATGGAAAACAAGTATTTGCTACTAATTATCACTTAAATGTATGCCTGCTTAAGGTCAGTAGATTAGATATCTAGATTCTTTCATCAACAATGAACTATCTTTAATCACTGAGTATCAGTATCAGTAAGGAAACTTTTTCTTTACTGTTTAATTATCAACATAGTCTTAAGAGCCAATGAGGACTCAGTCCCTGTGTATTTTTCCCATTTAAGGCATTTCATTGAATATAATGTTCTAATTTGCATGTGTCTTACTAAACATGTATCCCAGGATGAAAGACTTTAGTGTTTCCTAGCCAAGAGAATCATAGGGTATACTCCCTTAATTATCCAGACAGATTACAAATTGTTTCACTTTTTTTCTGTTTCATACAGACTCAGGCTGTGCCATGTCTTTCAGTCTATGAAAGACCCTGTCTCACTAGATCTTTTCTACCTGATAAGCACTGCCAATGTTAGGAACATGTCTTCCTGTCAAGCCACACTGTAGTAGAAGTAGGACTTCTTGCAGGGAGAGGTTCGTAACCTAATTTATTTTATTTATTTATTATACATTTGTTAACCGGGTAGTGTCTGGCTGGGCAAGTAGCCTGTTTTCAGCAGAGACAATTTTACAAAGATTAACAAAGAATTTACAAAAAGTTTAACATTTGCCTACAATCACAATTTACAAAAAGAGAATGTAAACAGAAAACATTACATTTCCTAAACCTTACTACAGACAGTAATGTGAAACGCATTAGATATATAACTAAAATAAACCAATGGATTCTATGCCTGTGGAACAAACTTGCCTTGCATGCTAAATGGTGTAATAGCTTAGCCTCGTTCAAGTTAAATCTTGATGATTGGATGGGTTTGTGCATATTTACATCAAGGATTAGTAGTGAGGCCCTTATCAAGAAGGGAGGGAATATCTACCAATAATACTTCCCAGGGTTCATAGCTAGGCTATATATGTTGCTACAGCATGCCATTTCTAACATATGAGCCTCTGAGCTTATACACCTACATGCTGTCTGTATGTAGTGCACAGCACTAGCAGAGTTGCAGCATTTACAACCATTGAAGGAAGAGATAGCTAAGAACCCCCTACAACTTCTAATGGCAGTTTAGTAAGAGTAATGGATTTAGTAAAAAGAAAATTCATAATCAAGCTGCATGTTATAGCAGTGGGCCCAACTATTAACAGTTCCATAAAGGAGTATTGTGGCAGCTGATGGAAATACACTGCTGTTTACAGATGTCATTAGATCTGTAACAAGTTATGCAGTTCTGGGGGTTATAAATGAATTAATATAACAGAAAGTTAGAACTGTTCAGGCACAAGATTGTACTGGGTTCATTTGACCAAGATTCAAATTATATATGCCTTCGGTAAACTTGCTCCCATAGTCTAGAACCCTGACTGTGCAGCCATCTGGAAATGACCCAGTTTAATTACAGTTTAAAGCTCCTGTCAATCACATCTATTTGGTAGCATTCAATGCAACTTTTTTTACCAATTCTCCTTAGCACAAACTCTCTGTTATTATTCCCTCTCTTCTCTACTTACATTTAAATAGATATTTTACTGTAAGTGTTTGAATATGCTACATACCTACATTATGTTTGTAAACTGGAAATGTATTATATTTTTGTTATATAAATATAAATGTAGCTGTAAAATTGTTTGTTTGTCACTGCCTGAGATCATGCTTGAAAAGGGTCAGCTGACAAGCCTATCAACCCAGATATCAAATGTATAACTAAACTAAACTAAACTAAATAATTCTGAAATACAGACCAGGTGCATACCTCTCAACCTCCAAGTGCAAGAAATCTGAGCAAAGCCTGAAATAATGGGGGACAAAAGTCCTAAAATAGGGACACATTTTAAATATTGCTCTTTTAAACTTAGAAAGTTGTTAGAATAATATGATTTGTGTTAGCATGCATTTTTGTGGAGTATATGAAGTCTGAAACTCAAATGCATGTCATTATTTAGTGACTTTGAACCTTAGATCATCCCAGTGATTTGTCAAAAAACACAATTTTATGAGGAACAGACCAATAATATGAGTCAAAAATCTAGACATTCTCTAAAATCTGTACAGTTGAGAGGTATGATATTCATGTTCACTATACAAGAGCAAAGACTTCTGGGAAACACTTTTTGTTTACATTAAGGTGAGGGTGCATTATAGCAGTAAGGATGCTTCCCTGCCCTGATTGGGATAATATTGTTCAAGAGAGCGAGAGAGAGAGAGAGAGAGAGAGAGAACTAGGGAAAGCAGTGGCTACGCTCAGCTAGTTTGGGTTCCTAATCTGAGACTCTTACTTTGATCTTTTTGTCAGCTATGATGCAGAAAGGCCAGCAGAGGATGAGGGTAGCCAATCTATTGCAACTTCTGCAGCTCAGTGTTTATGAAAAAAATAACAGAACAATCTAGTTTCTGTTTATTAGAGGAAAGAATATCATGAGATGTGAAACGGGTTAGACACAAAGTTAATGTCAGGAAGAAGTCTTTTTGCTGTAGCTGGAAGAAGTCTCAAATCGCATCCTATTAGATATGTAAAAACTAGGCTCACGGGTCTGTAATCCCATGAATAAGAAATAATGTATCCTTGGTGGGATTGTACTTAAGATCACATGGTGTTCTCAGTAAAGCATCAGTTTGTAGTGAAGTATCAGGGTGAGAAGGAACTGATAAAATAGATGGGCCAACTAAGTTTTTTATCTGTCCAGGTTATTTTTTTGCAGTGTCTGTAATTCTTCAGTGTTAAATACTGATGTTTTCTTTCTTACCTATTTTAGTTTATATTTATAGAAACTGTGTTGAGAGTCCGCAGAGTAGCAAGTCTATGATGTAATCTGAAAGCTGTCTGCCCATACAGACAAATATTTTCCTTCTGTACTTGGCAAAGTGATGGTATTACATGCACTCTTAGCCTTAAGGCTTGCAGCATTCAGTGACTGGTTGGGTTACCTTTTTTAGAAAATAAAATTGCCTAATCCCTGTTAAAAGTGACTTTCATCTCAGGAGCTGGGGGGGGGGGGTATGTTAACAGAATCACAATGACCTAAGATACAAGCACAGAAAGAAAGCGCATTGTTACAACATGAATCGATAAGCAATTAGTGTTAACTTAATGAATTGATTCACTTGTTCTTTAAATGAATGAGGCATGATTTCATTTTGAAACAAGAAGACAAGAATTGCTAATGATAATAATAGAGATCGCACTTGAGGGCTTTATGAGGTTTAAAATAACTTCTGTAAAGAAATAAGTTCAAGAAAGTAATGCAGTTTAGGAATAGAATTATTTCTGAGTTTATGAAAAATTTGTTTATTCACATCCAATTGGAATTCAGTTTCAGAATGTTAGTTGTCTCTTCAGTATATTTTATTTATTTGCTAAGTGGGCATGTGTGTTTGTCACTAGACCATTTTTTATCCATGACCAGCAGTTACATCAGTATAAGTATATAACAACAGGATATGAAATTGAAAAACTGAGTACATGATACACAGTTTTAGCACACAAGTTCCAGAAAGACAAATTGGTTATAGTTTAAATTATAATATTCAAGAAAGAAATACAGAAGACTAAATACAAGAGATGAGTTATTACACCATGCTTGATTCATTTACTGATTATTAGAGGCAATATCTCTCACATATTCTCGCTTCAGTGGGGAGAAGGACACATGCACGCAGTATCAGGTTTGGTTTGCAAGTCAGTATGCATGATATACAAGACAAAGCAATATCAAGGGAAGGGCAAAGGGGGTGACTGTGCCAGGCACATGCTGTAGTATGACTGGCATTGCAGAAGATTTACTAGATGTTTCCCAGGGATCTGTACTGGGCCTCCTCCTTTTCAGTGTTTGTCAATGACTTTCCTCAAATGCTCACCCATAGTTCCATCATCCATTATGCAGATGACTCAACTATAATCTGCTCCTCAAAATCTCTCACTGAATTACAGCATCTCACCCAAGAAGCATTCACCTCTACTGAGCAATGGATGTCCCAAAATCACCTAGCCCTCAACCCCAATAAAACTAAACTCCTGTTATTTACTCCCACAAAATCTAGCCCTATCGACAAATCTCTACTTACTGTCACTTCCCTAAACAACACAGTTATATAAGTTGTTCCTAGTTCAAAATTGCTAAGTGTTCATCATCAACGACAGACCAACTTTTGACCTACATATCCACAGCAACATCAAAAAGACACATCAAAAGCTAGGTGCCCTATATAGACACAACTACTTCCACAGTCTCTCTGCAAAAAAGTCCCTAGCCTCATCATTTCTACTTCCAACTCTGCTATATGGTGCCCCCATCCTCACCAACCTACAATCCTCTCTAAAAAGTAAGCTTGACTCGTGCTACAACAAAATCGCCAAATTCGCTACAAATGCAAAATACTCCTCACACCACTGCTCCTCACTTCATCAGCTAAAGTGGCTAGAATCTCCCCACCATCTTACTTACCTACAACTAACCACAGCCCACAAGCTAATCTTCCAACCTCAAAGCTGCCCTTCCATCTCATCCATAATGGCCATTTATCACCCCAATCACCACCTCAGGTCTGAAAACAAAATGTTGTTGTCTATTGAAAAACCCAAACTGTCAGCTGGCCAAATGCTGTATTCCTTTGTTGTCTCCAAATTATGGAACAATCTTCCCCCATCTCTCAGAACTATCAGCAATCCTGCATCCTTCAAAAAATCCCTAAAAGAACACCTTCTCTCTCATTGGCTATGCTCATGTACCCCACCAATAAATCCAAAAATCTGATTTCCCTCTCTAGAACTCCAATCTATATCCATCTTTTTATAGTCTTCACCACTCCTGTCCTGTCTATTACCTCCATGTCTGGCTGTCACGTGCCTGATATTTCTACTCAGTCCTTTCACTTGTTTTCCTCCCAGATTCCATACTTCTCAACTTCTACCCATACACTGGAATATACCCACATTATCGCTCTCTACCCTTACATTTCTGCAGCCTTCCTCCCTGCTCACAACTGACTTCTTTACACTCTACCATTTCCACTATCACTACATATTCTCATCCTATCTCTAACACACTAAGACCTTTGTTTGCAATTACTGCATGATATCATTGTTATATTTCCTGAGTTTACATTTGTACTTTTTGTGTACAACTTTACAATGTATCGACATTGTCTTTAATTGTTTTTTAATTACTTTATATGTAATATTTTCGAGCTTTTTTCACTGGGCCTCCACTGAAAACGGGCTCTTCCTAGGCCCAGCGGACTTTCCCGGTCAACAAATGCAATAAATAAATAAATAAATAACATAAAATAAAATAGTTGGTCCCTGCAAGTTACTAGTGTGATTGCTCTATCGTTGATGTTGAACATTAGTGCTGATAATCATTTAAGCAGCTGCAATTAACACTGCAGCTGTTTAAATGATTTAAAAGACTGTGTGCACTGTGAGTGTGTGTTAGTAACTATAATAAGGAACTAGTGTACAGTTACTGTATTAAACATAGGCAAGAGTTGCTCCATAACTTTTAATGAGGGAGTCAACTGGGGGATTGCCCAGGGCAACCACTACTCCAATAACAGATATGATATGAAGTGTAGTAACATATATGATATGAAATGTTGTTTGGCTAGGGATAACAACGAGAAGTGTTACACCTTACTGTAAAATCACAAAAAAAATTAACATACTTTGATTTTGTTTTTGCTTGACATCTTTTGTTGAGTACACCTTTCACTTTATGTGATGCTGTCATTATTCAGATTATGAGAAGAAGCCTGTTTTACGTCTAATTTTGACTTATAATCAAAGAATAATTCCCTAAGTATGAGTTTTTGTGAGCAATGTAAATAGTTTTATTAACAATATTTTTGAGTATATCATACTGCACAGTCCCCGTACGTATTAAATTGGTGACTTTGCATTTCTATAGCATTAGCTGCATTGGGATTACAATTAAAGAATAACCACAGTTAGTTTCCCTTGTTTCCCACAGCTATAGTTACACTGCTTAACTGCGTCCTATTTACGGAACTGTCATGAGATGGGATATTACCTTCTTGATTAGTGATGACCATACCTGTGAACCTCCAGCCACTCTCATTAACCCTTGGATGTAAAGCTCTATCTGACTGATGCAGTTCCTTTAGTATTTCATCCAGTAAAGGCATTTATGAAACAACTCTTAGCAAGTACTTGGGTAAACTCCAACTAAAACATACTGTTTTTTCTACTCCCGTCATCTGGTATTGATCTGTGCCAGTTGGCCAATGTAGAGCAACCAATTCAACATAAAATATGTATTTGATTGGCTATAATTTAATCAGAGGAATTGCAATATTAACACATTTGAAGTACTTCTGTACTAAATTCTTTTTACTGTTGTACTTTGCACTTCAATCATTCTTCTTGTCACAGTTCATAGGTATATCAGGTCTCCCCTGTAAAGGAATTCAAGGCTTAGGAGAGGCACCCAGTCATCAAATGTAAGAATTAAATAACATACATGTTTTGGACAAGTGGGATCCTTGCTTCACTGCCCAAAGTGGGAACCTACCTTGCTATTTACAGTGCAGTCAAGAGTGACAGATAGAGAAACAAAGGGGTAGGATTAAAGAGCTGAAGAGCTCCATCATGTTAGTCTGTGAACTTTGCATATAATGATGTACTCAAAGCAATGTTTTCAACATTCTTAATGTATGCAAATTAACAAGTACAATCAGTTTGCCCATTCCCAAATCCATAAACCATAATGCTGGCTGTATATTCCTTATTCTTAACTTTTAATTATGAAACAAAACATAATTATTGGTCAAGTAGTACTTTGCCCTATATCCTTATGTTCCTAAATGCCAACGCTGAATGCCCATCTGTGATATAACCCAAATATAATTTATTTATTTTATTTTATTTGCAGTTGGTTTACCAGGATAGTCCATTGGGCCAAAATGAACCCGTTTTTAATGGAGTCCTGGGGAGGAAAGCTCCAGACAACGTCTACCACATCCTCCAGAGGCTTCAGTGCAGCAAAATCTATCATTAATGGTGTGACCACTGGAAGAGAATGCTGCACAACTGTTTATTCCAAACACTAATTTATGTCAGAACAAGCATGTGCTTGACCCCCTGCATATGTTAAGGGCTCATCAATGAATAGAAAGCTATGTAGTTATTATGTTCTTGTAAAGGCTGCCAGCCCAGCTAGCTAGAATTTTGTAAATAATTCTATGTCATTGTAAATATTATTATGATCCATAGGCTTGTCTATAAATGTAAGTAACCTGTATGTAACCACAGTGCACCCTGCTGGAAAAGAGCAGAAATGTGTATAAACTACATGCCTATGCAAATGTATGTGTTGATGGTAAAGGCTGGAATATACAGAGTTAACTTGCAAACTCTAAGAAAATAAGTAAAGAGTTTTATGATGTGTTATAAAGTTAGTTTATCCTAGCTAAGAGACAGGATGTCTAGTGCTAGGGGTTTCTTTCAATTGTCTTGAGACAGATATAATTACTAGGTTTCACATGTAAAGTGTTTTTGTATTGCTCTGTGGCTTCCTAGCAGTTGTACATCTGAGAGATAACTATTTTTCACAGACACGTTAAATTTTAAGTTTCTGTTGGCCTGGAAACTAAGGCAGAGGTGACAAGAATGATGTAATCTGAGATGACCCAGCAATAATGTTTGATAGTAACTTAAGAACTATCTCAGAGAGAAGGTCTGTGCATTTTGTATTTGTCTCTGGACCTGTAAACATCTATTTAGCACATGTATTTGCCTGGCTCTGTAAGTAAGACTTAGATCATAGTATTTCTGTTAGAGATAGATAGGAAAATAGTAAGATCAGTCTAGATGTTTTCTGTATTTATGTGAGACTGTCCTGCAACGTTGTTTTAAAGTATTTCCTGTTATTCTGAACTCTGTTGTCACTGTATTGAGTTACTGAGTATTGTCTTGTTCTTTTATTATTTATTATTTCATCAGTGGCTAGCTGTGCAGGTGTCTAGAATGTGTATGTATTAATTCACTGATCATAGTAGCAGGCATTGCAGTTTTATATAACCTGCACGTTTATTTTGTCTTTAGTCAGGGCTAGCTGCATGGGTCTCTATAGCCTTTCCATGTTTATTCTGCCTTCAGTCAGGGGCTAGCTGTATGGGTGTCTATAGTCTGTCTATGTTTATAATGCCTTCAGTCAGTGGTTAGCTGTAATAGTGTCTATAGTCTCTACATGTTTATTCTGCCTTCTGTCAGGGGCTAGATGTACAGGTGTCTATAACCTGTATTTTTTTATTGTATTTTCCGTCAGTGGATAGCTGGGCAGGTGTCTATAGCAAATATCTGTTTCTTGTATGTTCAGTCAGTGCCTACCTCTACAGGGGTTTAGAACCTATACATGTTTACTCTACCTTCAGTCAATGTCTAGCTGTACAGGTGACTTTAACCTGTATATATTTATTGTGTGTTCAATCAGTGACTAGCCGAGCAGGTGTCTATACTTGCAAATATTTATTCTGCTTTCATTAGTGCCTACCTGTGCAGGTTACCTATAATCTTACATGTTTATTCTACCTTCAGTTAGTGACTAGGCGTGCAGGGTTCTTTAACCTGTATATGTTTATAGTGGATTCAGTCAGTGACTAGCTGAACTAGTGTCGATACTTGCAAATGTTTATTCTACCTTTTTCAATGGTAGTTGTGCAGCTGTCTAAAACTATTTATCCATTAATTCCTTGGTCAGTAGTAGCTTGCAGTGAAGTTGTGTGCAACCTGCACATGCACATTCTGCCTTCAATCAGTGCCTAGCTGTGCTGTTATATTAACATGCACTTGTATTCTGTGTTCAATCAGTGCCTTGCTGTGCAGTTATATATAACATGCACATGTTTATTCTGTGTTCAGTCAGTGCCTAGCTGTGCAGTTATATAGAACATGCACGTTTATTCTATGTTCACTCAATGCCTTGCTGTGCAGTTTTATATAACATGCACATGTTTATTCTGTGTTCAGTCAGTTCCTAGCTGTGCAGTTATATATAACAATCATTTTTATTCTGTGTTTAGTGAGTGCCTAGCTGTGCAGTTATATATAACATGCACATGTTTATTCTGTGTTCAGTCATGGCTGGTTACAGAGCATGGAAGTAAGAGTGGGAGAAAGATGAGACAGTGGATGAAGCAAACCACTAGACTGAACAGAGTAAACTTTATAGGACAGCGGTTTTGTTTTGTTTGATCAAAGTTCAGAGAATGGCATCTTTTGTCAAGCAGCTGTTGCATCTTCATTACACACATTCCTCCCTAATATAACCACCCATATGGTCGCTGCATCTTCATTTAAAAAATCTTCTTGAAGTTCGTCTTGCTCTAGTAAAAACTATTGAAAAATGTCCATTTTTTGTGGTTTTAATAGGACCTTGTTGTGGGTGTGTATGAGGCATGGGCAATGATTTATATCACTGCACTACCTCAGATAGGAAATTTCTTGTTTGCGCTTCTTATAGGTGGGATTCAGAATTACTGGATTGGTACAGATGTGACTTTTGTTTTATTTGTGAATTTTGTGTTAATTGCATGTTGGGGGTTAACAGCAGTGCTGTGTTAATATGTTAATTGTTTTCATTAAAATTGGGATTTTGAAGAGATAGGTCACTAAACTTTTAGAATTCTATTTCTTGTGGTGGGTTCTTCTGATAATCATGAGTTAAAATACGCACATAACCAAAAAGATGGACATGTTGTTTAGCTTTGTGAAATCACCGAATGCCATTGTTAAGGTATATAGTTTAATTTGCATACATGTAAAGGATTCACGCTCTCATGCATGCTGACATTTGCTTAGTGAATGACAGGTTCCATGCATGAGCACAAGGAATATCCAATGGAAAGAGAACAATGGCTGGTGCTTCCAGATGTCGCATCAAACCAAGCTGCAGATAGTTGTAGTAGTAAGACAGACAATAATGTGACATTAGAATAGACAGACTGTCCTGGCACCATGCTTCTGACCACAGCTTCCCATGTGCTGAGCCATTGTTTATTTTAACACAAACTAATCAACAAAGATGTAAGTAGAGTCGGGGTGGCAGATAGTGCTGGCAACTTGCAGTGTGCCAAAAAAATCTATTTCTCCATTTCTGCTTTTCAGGAGGAAAAAAAAACATGGAAATTGCCATTAGAGCATCTTTCCTGAATGAGTCTCATAATATGAAACTGAAAGATGAAATTTCATGGATAGATCAAAGAACTCAAGAGTTACAGACAGGCTCTGCTTCATTGCTGGCTACAAGCCAAAACTTGCAGGTAAATGTGAACAAATCCAAAGAATAAAAACATACACTGGCACAAACAACATAAATAAGAAAAAATAAAAAAATGCCAGAAGCAAAATATTCCAGGCAATAATTTAATAAAAGCTTAAGCACTTTTGTTTGTTACCATTGAATATGAACTTCATTAGAATAAAGAGAGTTGCACAAAATAATCATTTAAATACCATCAACTACCTTACAAATCGGAAAATCCAGCCAATAACATTGAATAAGTTTAATGGAACAATGCAGCAAAATTCAAAATAATGCATATTAAAAGTAGATTCAGTTTATAACAGTTACCCCATCCAAAAGGGATACTTAATCATAAAATAAATAAATAAATAAATAAAATCTTCTTTTATTAAACTCCACTCATTTAATAATTAAATCGTACTTGCTCTAAGTGTCAAAACACTAAGTAAACATATTTTATCATTGAGACCTGGAGACTGAATGGCATTACTAGTAGGGTTCTATGTTACAAAACGCTATGAAAAATCTAGAAACAACTACTGCCATATCTCTTCTCTTCACACTAAAAGAAATACCTTAAATCTCACCTGCATTACATCATTTGACATCCGCTAGGCTTTCTAGATTTGTATTTATCTACTTATTTAAGCATTTGTTTGTTAATCAGGTAGGTGTTTTGAACCTAGGATAATTTTCATCCACAACCAGGGCACAAAACGTGGTGCCCAAACAAAAATCAGTTTCCAAAGCATAGTAGAAATTTTAGATTACATTTTCATGTAGATATTAGATTTGCAGTTCACTGACTGACAGTACGTACATTTTAGTTGAAGTTAGCAGCATAACATTTTAATCACATGGTACTGTACCGGTATATAAGGAGAGGAGAAGAAGAAGAAGTAGATTGGCACGGAAAGAAAAAGTACACAAAGTGAGGCATTTGTGCTCATCTAGATGAGCTTCTTATCCCCCTACGAGAAATTGAACAAGTAGAGTGCATTGTTAACAGAAGAGATGCATACAGCCAAAGGAACCTGGGATGAATAAAGCACTCTCATTAAACGTAACAGAGCACTTTATGGGTGCATAGGACAGGTTAACAGCTGTAATGTCTGTAGTAAGATTACATATGAGGATGCCACAGGAGGTATAACAGGGAATGTATAACAGGAATGTATAACAGGAAGTGTATAACAGACGTGCTTATCTGAATGTTCAAACCAGGAGCGAGTTCCTTGTAAAGTGGCAAGGCCTTTTTGAAGCAATAAAGTAAGTGAAATAAGTTATTCAACTTTATTTTTATTGTACAACATAAATTATATGAAACCATGGAGCATACTTCTAAACTGTTCAGATTTTCTCAAAATGTCCAGATTTTTGCCTCATATTTTTAGTGTGTTCTTCATAACATTTTGGTTTCCTGGCAAATTACTGGCAAATTGTTGAGGACTGAAATCAGAAAATATTGATAGACATTTGAATTTTAGACTTCATACCCTTGAGAAAATCCATGCTAATGAAAAACCTGTTATTTTATCAACTTTCTAAGTCTGGAAGAACAATTTTAAAAACTGTCCCTACTTTTGGGTATCTGTCCCCCCATTACTCACAACATTGTCCAGATTTCCTGTTCTCAGAGGCTGAGCGGTATGCCATGGAGTGAAACTAAAGTTTCTGTAGCATGTTTGCAGGGAATCTTAAGGTTCCCGCATGTCATGAAGTCAAAATTGGGGAGACACTATATTGGCCACAGATAGAAAAAGTGAAATAATTTGTTCTCAAAAATAAAGACATATTCTCAGAGTTGCCTAATAAAACCAATTTAATTTAACACAACACAGAAATGTTATCTACAGAAAAAAGTACACTTAAAACCATATTGAATACCAGAGGCCCAATGCTAAGTATTTGGGGATGAAGTATAAACAACAATTTTTAAAACATGGTTATAGAAGACTCCCGGAGTAAATTTAATAGTGTTGTTTTAGAGGTCCCAGTCTTGATCGATTTTTAAGGTTTTGCAGTGAGTTCAGAGAGCTAAACAACATATCTAAAGGTTATTCATATCAAAATTAGGCAATGCTAGGTTTCTGCCACATTAACCTTAACATAAGGCTTTTGACAAACCTTACTAGCCCTAAATGATAAGGAGCAAATGACATTTTCATTGCCAGATTCAATTATATAGTGATGTCTTTTTGTCCCCATGGAGCACCTAAAACACTCCAAAAACTAATGGACAAAATACTTAGACCCCACACCAGATACACAGCAACCTACCTGGATGTAGTCTTCTTCTTTCGGCTTTTCCCGGTTAGGAGTCGCCACAGCGGAACTCCAGTCCGCTAATGATTGGTAGTTGATTTTTACGTGCTGAGTTACCAGCCCTGACGCACAACCTTCAATGAAGGTACGCCCATTCACCCATGTCTCCACGCAGAAGACGCTCTAGCTGAGAATCGAACCGGACAGCGTCTTACTGTGAGGAGACATGATGTTAGAATATTCTCTGAAGACTCTGAAAGCCATCAATCAAAAGTTTATTTTAAATTCTATGCATCAAGTTGGATTTTTTGAGACATGATTTAACACAGCTGAATAATTTTATTATATTTTTAAATGATACTACTGAATTTTTGGATTTTATCAAAAATGCATCATTAAGCATGGAATCTTTTGAATGTTATTTTTCAGATATGGTAGTCTATAAAGAGGATAGCACTATTAAGACAGCTATTATTAACAGCAATTCAACTATGATTACTTATATATTTCATAACAGCATGCATCCACAGTCTCTTAAGAAGAATACAGTGAAGAGTCAGGTTAGCAAATTAAAAAGATTAACAAGTAATAGTGTTATTTTTTGAGAAGGGGTTTGAGACATTCCCAGGATTCAATAATAAGTTACTAAGTCCAATGAAAATAGAATCCTCTAAGGGTAAGGTACCTGTTAAACCAACAAAAACCAAATGCAAAACAAATGTACAGGTACTCCACGACAATCGAAGCCAACCAGTCTGTGTAAAAAATCCTTTATTTGAGAACAGTAAGCGCTTTCGCGTCTACAAGGGACGCTTCATCAGACTTGAATAAGAACTTAGAAAACAGTCTCATTAAAATACTCAAAGGCATGATCACATGGACCAATGACTACAGAGTCACAATCATAAAAGAATTACACCTAAAAAATATACATTATCTGTATAACAAAACCTATAGAAACTAAGCTACTAAAAACTATCTTTTCAAAAAACATACATATTAAAAAACATATGAAAAACATCCTTAAAAAAGTTCTATTAAAAACAGCATAAATACACATCAACTGTGTTTGAGTGCGCGGTCCCTAAGGAAAGGTTTTAAAGTAACTCTATCATTGAGGCCATGCCCAACATCTGCCTGCAGTTTAATAATCCATTTATTCTCTTCCTTCTCTGTAAAATTGCCAATGTTCCCTAATCTCATGGAGGTGTGTATCAATTCCAGTGCTAAGAACTCAAAATTATGTCTAGTACCTTTCAATAAAACATGTCTCGCTAGTGCATTGGTTTCATTTTCTTTGTTAATAGCATACAAATGCTCCCTAATTCTCTCTCTAAGAGTCCTGTTTGTCTTCCCTACATAAAACATTTTACATATCCGGCATACAGCTAGGTATACCAGGTTACGTGTCCTGCAATCTGCATAATGATTAAACTTATAAACCTTCTTAGTATCTGGATGTTCAAAACTAACGTCATTTGACACAAAGGAACAATGGTTGCAGTTACAACATGGAAAGGTACCTCTCCTAACTGATATGGGTCTACTATCCCTATGTCTCTCGTAGCACAACATATCTTTCAAGCTTCTAGTCTTTTTATATGAGAAGCTAGGGTAGGTTCCTATAAGGCTTTTTATCCTATCATCTAATAATAGAATCCCCCAATTTTTCTTTATAACTTTTGTAATCTTCTTATTCCTATCAGTATATGTAATGACCATCCTTTTCTTATATGTTGGGGCATTAACTGTTTCTGTACCTATATTAGAACTCTTATTGATATATGGTTTTGCCTTCCCTTCACGTTCAACAAATCCTAGGGCTGACAAATCACTATCATGATAACCCCTATTCTTAAAGTCATCATGTAAACTGGCTAATGCTACTTCAAAATCCCTATTGCCACTTGTCAGGCAGGAACATCTCATAGCCTGATTCCTTACTATGTTTCTGTGTATGTGAGGTGGATGCATGCTGTCACGATGTAAAAACGCATTCTTCCTACATGGCTTTCTATAAACTTCAGTTTCTAACCTACCATCCTTCTTCTTCAAGGTCACGTCTAAAAAGTTTATACAACACCTAGACCATTCTCCAGTTAGTTTCAAAAAGGTGGTGGTACTGTTAATATATAACAGAAAGTCATTCAAAGTCAACAGGTCACTATTCCAAATGAAGAAAAGGTCATCTACAAAGCATTTATAATGTTTAATGTGTCTAGAATATGTAGTATTCGAAAGAATATATGTAGATTCCCAATACTCTAGAACCAAGTTATCGTATGAGTTGGCACAAGACGTGCCCATGGCTACTCCCATAGTCTGCAAATAATATTCACTGTCATAAATAAACACATTATTCTCCAGTACTAGTTCCATTAAGGTAGTTTTCGTCATAATTTTGCTATTGTTAAAACCCTTATCTAAGAGGAACAACCTCAAGAAATCTATGCCTGTAACATTTGGTATACTCGTAAAAAGGGATTGGACATCCAAGGTTACCATATAATCTTCATCAGTAAAATTAATGTTCTCTTCATCGCTAGCCAGAGACTCTAAAAATTGCTGAGTGTCTCTCAAAATTGAGCCTGTTGAATCTACTACGGGCCTAAGTTGTTTTTCAATATATATAGAAATACTCTCAGTAAGCCAACCTCTCCCAGAGACAATAGGTCTAAATGAAGGGTTAATCAAAGTTTTATGTACCTTGGGCAAACCTCTAACCACAGGCACTAATGGCTTTTCTACAAGAAAATATTTATAAAGATCAACGTCAATAAGATTACTGATCAATAGCTCATAGAGTTCTGCATGCACATTGCCAATGATCTTATTCAACTGTAGGCTATTTATAACCTGATATATTGCTGTATCTGCTAACATAGAGCACATTGTTGTATGATAGTAATCTGTGTCTAATACTACTATTGCTCCGCCCTTATCAGCGGGCCTTATCACAATTTCATCATTTTCCTGAAGAGATCTTAATGCTTTTCTTTCCAAAGAATCTAAGTTATAAAACTCAGATTTAAAGGCCTCTTTTGAGTACAAGCTGTAAAAGTCATTAATACAAAGTCTTTCAAAACTGTCCACAAGTGGATGTGAATTTGGCACAAATGTAGAAGGTTTCCTAAACACATTAATAGGTGCTCTAGTTTCTCTGGCATTACTAAAATGTAAGTTCAAGTTCAAACTCCAAGTGAAGAGTTTTAACTCTACAGTTAAAGCACTAATGTCCAATCACATGCACAAAAACATAGTAAGGAATCAGGCTATGAGATGTTCCCACCTGACAAGTGGCAATAGGGATTTTGAAGTAGCATTAGCCAGTTTACATGATGACTTTAAGAATAGGGATTATCATGATAGTGATTTGTCAGCCCTAGGATTTGTTGAACGTGAAGGGAAGGCAAAACCATATAGCAATAAGAGTTCTAATATAGCTACAGAAACAGTTAATGCCCCAATGTATAAGAAAAGGATGGTCATTACATATACTGATAGGAATAAGAAGATTACAGAAGTTATAAAGAAAAATTGGGGGATTCTATTATTAGATGATAGGATAAAAACCCTTATAGGAACCTACCCTAGCTTCTCATATAAAAAGACTAGAAGCTTGAAAGATATGTTGTGCTACGAGAGACATAGGGATAGTAGACCCATATCAGTTAGGAGAGGTACCTTTCCATGTCGTAACTGCAACCATTGTTCTTTTGTTTCAAATGATGTTAGTTTTGAACATCCAGACACTAAGAAGGTTTATAAGTTTAATCATTATGCAGATTGCAGGACATGTAACCTGGTATACCTAGCTGTATGCCGGATATGTAAAATGTTTTATGTAGGGAAGACAAACAGGACTCTTAGAGAGAGAATTAGGGAGCATTTGTATGCTATTAACAAAGAAAATGAAACCAATGCACTAGCGAGACATGTTTTATTGAAAGGTACTAGACATAATTTTGAGTTCTTAGCACTGGAATTGATACACACCTCCATGAGATTAGGGAACATTGGCAATTTTACAGAGAAGGAAGAAAATAAATGGATTATTAAACTGCAGGCAGATGTTGGGCATGGCCTCAATGATAGAGTTACTTTAAAACCTTTCCTTAGGGACCACGCACTCAAACACAGTTGATGTGTATTTATGCTGTTTTTAATAGAACTTTTTTAAGGATGTTTTTCATATGTTTTTTAATATGTATGTTTTTTGAAAAGATAGTTTTTAGTAGCTTAGTTTCTATAGGTTTTGTTATACAGATAATGTATATTTTTTAGGTGTAATTCTTTAATGATTGTGACTCTGTAGTCATTGGTCCATGTGATCATGCCTTTGAGTATTTTAATGAGACTGTTTTCTAAGTTCTTATTCAAGTCTGATGAAGCGTCCCTTGTAGACGTGAAAGCGCTTACTGTTCTCAAATAAAGGATTTTTTACACAGACTGGTTGGCTTCGATTGTCATGGAGTACCTGTACCTTTGTTTTGCAATAAGTTACTAAGTGTACACCATTCTGAGTGAACAGTCAACACAGACATAACTCACACCTTCTTCTTCTTAATTTTAGTTTTCCTACTGATATTCTTGCAGTTTTAAATATTGACAGGGATTCATAAAAGTTACCACAAAGTGTAGGCTAAGTGCACACTTAGTGTAATCTTTCTGAGTGACTAGAAAGCACAAAAAATGTGATAAGAATGTTTTTGAATACATATTGTGTACACTTAATGTAGACTTTATTGAATCTAGCCCATTATGTAACAGATTTAGACTGAGTGGCTATTCTTCATCAATCCTGCAAAACGTTTCAGTTGATTAAGATAGTGGTAATAGTAAGATTTTTAAGTTGTTAAAGGAATTCCCATTCATTTCTTTATTATATTCAGCTGACAATTATTAACTATGTAATATTATTTTGAAGCATTAGGGTATTCTATTAGCTGGCACTGAGATTGCTCTCATAATTGGCAATAGACCTTGTGTTTGTTAGTAGGAGAGCAAGGAATTTTAAATATTTATGTCATTTTGAACATTATGCAATGGAGTAAAAGGTAAAACTGGAACTTTAAAATGTTTTAATTGCAATATGTATAGAATTATCCTTCTTTTGTATCAATACCAATATGACGTACACCTTACCAGGCTGTTTTACTTACATTTCTAATTTTGGGGTGATATAGCTGACTGCATGCTGATGTGATGTGAGGGCTTTTAAGCTGGGAAAACTAAGAGGTAGCTAAACAATTGCATTTATGAACAATCAGGATGATATAAAAATTAAATGTGATGCGCATACTTTATGTCAGCATAGCACAGTTTGTAACGGTTTTAGAAAAATTATGTTTCACGTCATTTATCATGCACACTGTTTGGAAAGCGAGATAAGAGAGAGTTATTGTTGAATAATAAAGAATTGCATTGGCAATTTTTTTGGTACGTTTCATGTATTAATAGCAGTGTTAATTTTATATGTTATTT
>NC_056745.1:1131552576-1131597576 GCF_019279795.1 Protopterus annectens
AAACTGAAGTCTGAAATTCAAATGCCTGTCACAGGGTTCAAGCCTGAGGTATTCCCTACACACCACCATTGAGTCTACTCTAGCCACCAGTATATAGTAACTGGGGAAGTTTACACACACACACACACACACACACACACACACACACACACACACACACACACGCGCACACACACACACACACACACGCACACACACACTGTCCATCAAAAGATAGAACATTGGACACTTAACTGCTGAGAAATGGGAGGATTAGCAATTCACCTGTTGCGTGTTGCATGTCTTTGGCAGACCACTTGAATAACCCCAAAAAGAGACAGGATGCACATTCAGATTTGACACAGAAGTAGCCATAGAGAACCAAAAACTTTGACAAGGTTACTCAGTTACGTCACTGCGCCAGTGATTAGTTGCTTTCATACATAGATATTTGATTATTGTGTAGAGTGCTGATGTCAGTCTGTGATTGAAAGTTAAAGAAATTATGGGTAACTTGTTACTCTAAAATACACTGCAACACACACACACTTACACAGAAGCATAAACTGCAGCAACGGTAGGTTTATACTGATTTCAGTAAATACACTACATGCTTAACAATGGCAAATTAATGAACGTTAATTGCAGCAACTGATTGACATTACGTAGTTCATTAATATTATACAAACATATATCTATAATAGCAATTAGTGTTGAAATAAAAAGTGCACCATGTAAGGATCTTGCACAGTATGTAAGAATTAAAATGTGGTATTAATAAAGCATTTGCATTGCTTATAAATGTAAAAGTCATGGTAGCATATAACTGTTTCACATAAACATTGCCAAAGTATACCAAACTGCTTCATGAAATCACATCAGGCCTGCAAAACCAAAATATTGAGCAAATGATCATAGTCAGTCATGTTAATCCACAGACCACCCCCTACCCAGCAATTATACTTACTTTTTTGTGTGTGTACATCTCTGTTAGCTGACTGTAACAAAATAAAAGATATAGGCTACAGTAATATTTTCAACTCCATTTCATATAAATACAATGCTGCTAAGAAAAAAACAAAAAAACACACACACACACACACACACACACACACACACACACAAACGGACACACACACACACACACACACACACACACACACACACACACACACACACACACACCCCTACCTTGTCGCTGAACGGCCCCAGCCCACCAACGAGTGAAATACCTGCTTCCATTACCAACAAAGAGCTCGGGATATCCGAACAGCCCCTTACCCATATTCCTTGCATGATTGGTCCATCGCAAAGGATTTCCTGCAGTCCAAACCCGTGATTGGTCCTGCCTGTGACTGCTGCAGTCGAAGTGCCTCTATGTCGTGATGTCATTGTCGCATAGACTTCTGGGCATCTTGCCTTTCCTTATCTAGACTGCTGAGAAAGCAGTCTGAGAGCATGTGCACATGCGTACTGTCCGGGAATTAATGTTTGTGTTTCTCGGTTTGTTTTTATTTTGTTTTGTAGGTGGGAGAGCTGCAGTCCGGCAGTCCTATGGCACGCGCCCCTGTTGCTATCTGTGTTCTACTTCCCCCTCTGCACATAAGTCCCATGATCATTCATTTGCACCATACACTCCTGGTACTTGTTATCATAGGTTTAATTCTTATAGTGCATGGAAGTCTGATTTTTTTACTTTTTAAGGTATAAATTTCATATTTACTTCTTCTTGTTTTATTTATGTCATTAGTGTCTTCTTAGAAAGAATGAAGGGTCTGAGGTGTGTTATTTTTGTGGTCAAGTTATAGTGAACTTACACTGTGGTTGTTGACTGGCCTAGGTTCCCCTTTTCAAAATTAGGGAGTTTTGATATTTGTTTGTTTGTGTGTTTTATTTTATGCCTTTCTTTGTATGTATTTTCGCTTTTTACTTCATACACTAGCATCACATCTGCTTCAGTGTTGTTAAATTGCTTTGGTTTCATCACAAGAACAGTTTTAGTGTTGTGATATAGGCAAAGTCGCTTACTAACACTGCAATCTAATAATTTTATTATATGATAAGCCCCTGTACAAATTTAACACTTTATATAATGCACTCAGATATTTGGATATATCAGCATGTTATCTAATTTCTACCTGAACTTACATTATAGTATGCACTAAGGCTGTCTGAGACAAAGTATTCTCTACAAATTAACTAAGTTATTGACCAGAATGTATATTCATTTCAAATTCAGCATTATTAGAGTGCTATGCTATAATTTAAAGAACTAATAAAGAACTGATGCAATAAAAGCAAATTAAACTCCATGTTTAAACAATAACGTTATCAAACTTTAAAAGTTTTGAGTGGAATGAAGCATAATAACTTACAGGAAAATATTAGAATGAAAGACCATTTAAGTATGTTTTAGTGAGCTTTTAAAACAGTCATTGTGGGAGACTATCTCATCCAGTAGAGAGACATCAGAAGAACAGTGCCTGGTAGAAAAGGTACCCAAACTAGAAGCTTACAAGTTAAATCTGGAAACTTCCATCAGTCCCAAGGAAGAAAAAAGGCAAAGCTCTAACAGAATTGTATAAGATGAGGAGCTGTCACAAATATGGGGGACTCATTTCATGTAGGGCTAAATAAACTAATGCAAGAACATTAACAATAACACAAGATCCTATAGGAAGCTGATACAGTCTCAATAAAACTGATAAAATCTAAAAATCACTGAAATTAAAAAAAAAATGCTGTTATTTGAAAACAATAAATTGACAGAGCAAATCAGAAGGCTCTTAGGAATACTTCCTGTTATTAACTTAACTGTCAGGCATCTCTCAGCTTTTGCTGGGTCACAGTATCTATTTAAATGCAGACAAGCATGTTTATTCCCTTGTTTTTTTTTCTCCCAGGGGAACACATTGAACACATTGTAAACTTTCATGGTGAATTTTGAAAAGGTCCATCATGTCATCATGTCTGACTACCTTTGGGATAGTAAGTGGACAACCATAGAGTTAAATGCATGTAGGAATGAGGGAGCTTCAGTTATATAGATAAGATTCATTGTTAAGAGCAAGGGATAGTGTGGATGATTTTTTCCTGGGTCAAATGTAGGATAGTAGACTATCCCCCTACTTAACAGCTAATCACCTAATCTCTGAAGTAAAGAAAACTTGTACTTAGTAAGAGGTGGCATGGGGTTGAATTTAACTATCTTCACTTCAAGGATGACCAGCCTTTTGTAATTTTCTTCGGAAGATGAAGTCATCTATGGCAATACATACTCTACTTGAGAGTGTAGGATATCCCTACATATTTAAAGTGGACACTTTCCAGCTTCTCTCCTTCTGGACTACTGACTTCCCATTAATTATTACTGGGACATTCAGATGGGCAAAGAATCTGAAGATTAGTGTCTTTGCTTCATTGCAATTCTCTTGAAGCCTATGGTCTATAAACCCACCTACTCACCCTTGTAAATCCATCACATCCTTATGATTTGTATGGTGAGACTCTATGGTAAGATAGATTAGTACCAAAAGATATGGAGCTAGTTCATATTGTCTTCCTTGCTCTGTTGCATATCTACCTTTTTTTACCCATTGGTGGACTTGGCTGGTGATGATATCCAAGTTGAGTCTCTGGCACATAAGGCTCTCCACTCTATTCTCATCCTATCTCCGTCTATGTTCTACTGCCCTCTCTACACATAAGTCTTCCCCAGTCTATTCTGATCCACTCACCATCTATGTTTTACTGCAAATAACTGTCCCCCATTCTATTTCAGTGCTATTGCTATCCAGCGGTGGAAGAAATCTGGACAAAGCCATACATAGAAGTGGGACAAAGGCCCAAAAATAAGAACAATTTTTAAATATTGCTCTTATAAACTTAGAAAGATAACATAATAGGTCTTGCATTAGTATGAATTTTCTGAAGGGTATGAAATCTGAAACTCAAAATGTCTGTCATTATTTTCTAACTTCAGTCTTTAATGATTTGTGCCAAAAAAAACACAATTTTATGAAAAATGGACCAAAAATGTGATGCAAAAATATAAAATAGCCACACAATACAGCTGGGAACCTGTCAAAGAAGGGACACTTTAATATTAGTACTGCTAACTTGAGCAGCTGACAAAATAAAATAATCTACATGCATTTCAAGTAATCTATAACTTTGATTATTACAGTTATTTCTTAATTGTAAACCCTCCATGTTTTCTTCCAACATTGCTATTTTGTGGAGGGATTATTAGGGGGAAGAGCAACATTTTGAACCAAAATCAGGGACAGTTGAGAGGCTGGCTATGCCTAATTCTATAAACAATTTATTTGCATGTACCTCTCAAACTGTTAATGCAATCAATCTGGACAAGGCCAAATATACTGGGGGAACATATAAACAATACTAAAAATTGCTCTTGTATAAACTGATACAGTTGATAGAATAACAGGTCTTACTTTAGCATGCATTTTTCTGAAGGTTATGAAGTTTGAAACTCAGTGTATCATTATTTAGTGACTTAATTCCTAAATGATTTGCCAGAAAACTACAATTTTTATGAGGAACAAACCAAAAATAAGAAGCAAAAATCTATTCATTCTTTGAAAATCTGGACAGTTGGGAGGTATAGTTCAGCTGAGCCGCTGAGTTTGCCGCCCTTCCCACTCACAAAATCATTGTCGAATGGAGCCTCTGCAGTCATTCCAATGATCCATTACTTGGCTATTTCACTCCATTTACCATAAACACTAATGTGCATACTGCTTTACTTCTATGATGATTTGAACTTCATTTTATTTTGCATTTTACAGCACAAACACTAAGACATGTGCTAAACAAAGCAATGCAGTCTCACAATGAAAACAGACTTAGCATTAAAACTTCTCTGCCCTTGAAACTCACATTCATTGAAACAGCATTGAAACCCACATTCAAAGAAAATACATTTTGCCAGTGGCAGATAAAGATTAATTTTGGGCTGTTTTCAAATCATAGGCCCCTTGCATATGAAACATACATGTGCTCTTTGATATACCTTCCTGATTGTACTAAATTGTATTCCTTGTACAATACAGTACAGTTGTTAGAGGGCGTTTTAAATTTGTTTTGAACATTTTTCCAGTAAGCAATGAAATAAAATGCATGCACCCATAATGACAAAACTGCCCAGTTCAGAACATTTTCATCATAAAAGTCTATTCAGACTTCTACAGTCCACCATTATCAGTAAATATGCACAATTCTACAGTCCACCATTATCAGTAAATATGCACAATTCTACATACCACCATTATCAGCAAATATGCATAATCTCTGAAGTAAAAGTCATCTAAATAATTCCACATTAAAGAAATTTGTAACTAATGAAGAGGTTGCTGTTAGCAAACACCTTTATATTTCATGGTTTTATCGAATAATAGTGTCTGTTGTCCCTGAGGAATAAATTGCCTGTATTAGATTTAAAAAATGATAAGCTAGTAATATTGCAAGAGGAAATGGATGGCAAACTGATAACAGGCTCATAGTTAGTATCTTCACCAAGGAGGACATTCTCAGTACGGCAGCATCCACCCCTTGTGGGAGTAAAACCCACAGCCTTCTGCATCAACAGCAAGTACACAACCTGTTGTGCTATTAACAATGCAAGCCAACTCAGCATAAGCAGCACTAAACTTCTATTCACTTGCAGCTCACAGCTCCTTGTAAAATCTACTCAATACTCAACTGCATCTCAACTACGCAGCACAAGAAATCTGGAAAAAGCCAACATTTATTGGGGGGGGGGGTCAAAAGCCCAAAAACCAGGGACACATTAAACATTGCTTGTATAATCTTGGAAAGTTGCTAGAATAAAATGCTGTGTTACCACCATACATTTTACTGCCAAGGTCCCTGTGCAAAACAGTCAGAGCAACATACCACTACGCCAAATCAGCTGCTTTGTCAAAGAGAAATGCTGTATTACCACCATACATTTTACGGACAAGGTCCCTGTGCAAAACAGTCAGAGCAACATACAACTACGCCAAATCAGCTGCTTTGTGAAAGAGACGACTGAAACTTAAATTGCTATCATTTGGTGAATTCACTTCTTGCCATAGCTGTCAGCCTCTTAGTACAAAACACCTGGACAAACCCAGTAATGAGGGAATACAGCCCTCAAACATATTCAGTGAATTCAGTTCTTGCCATAGCTGTCAACCTTAGCACAAAAACCTGGACAAAGCCAATAATGGGGAATACAATCCCAAAAATAGGGACAAATTTCAAATATTCATCTTATAAACTTAGAAAATTGCTAGAATAAAGGGTTGTGTTACTATGTATTTTCTGAAGAATATGAAGTCTGAAATTCAAATGCCTGTCAATTTTGCTTCTGATGGAACAAAACAATTTTCAGCAGAGGCCCAGGGAGAAATACTGCAGACACATGTCTTTGTAAAATGGCAGGACACCAGAGCAAATCCACACAAACACAGGGAGGAGATGCAGACTCCACACAGAAGGCACCCCAGCCAAGAATCAAACCAGAAAACCTATAGCTGTGAGGCAACAATGCTACCACTGAACCATCAAATATGTAAGGAATTAAACATTCAGAAAACTGAAGTCTGAAATTCAAATGCCTGTCACAGGGTTCAAGCCTGAGGTATTCCCTACACACCACCATTGAGTCTACTCTAGCCACCAGTATATAGTAACTGGGGAAGTTTACACACACACACACACACACACACACACACACACACACACACACACACACACACACACACACACACACACACACACACACACTGTCCATCAAAAGATAGAACATTGGACACTTAACTGCTGAGAAATGGGAGGATTAGCAATTCACCTGTTGCGTGTTGCATGTCTTTGGCAGACCACTTGAATAACCCCAAAAGAGACAGGATGCACATTCAGATTTGACACAGAAGTAGCCATAGAGAACCAAAAACTTTGACAAGGTTACTCAGTTACGTCACTGCGCCAGTGATTAGTTGCTTTCATACATAGATATTTGATTATTGTGTATAGTGCTGATGTCAGTCTGTGATTGAAAGTTAAAGAAATTATGGGTAACTTGTTACTCTAAAATACACTGCAACACACACACACTTACACAGAAGCATAAACTGCAGCAACGGTAGGTTTATACTGATTTCAGTAAATACACTACATGCTTAACAATGGCAAATTAATGAACGTTAATTGCAGCAACTGATTGACATTACGTAGTTCATTAATATTATACAAACATATATCTATAATAGCAATTAGTGTTGAAATAAAAGTGCACCATGTAAGGATCTTGCACAGTATGTAAGAATTAAAATGTGGTATTAATAAAGCATTTGCATTGCTTATAAATGTAAAAGTCATGGTAGCATATAACTGTTTCACATAAACATTGCCAAAGTATACCAAACTGCTTCACGCAAATCACATCAGGCCTGCAAAACCAAAATATTGAGCAAATGATCATAGTCAGTCATGTTAATCCACAGACCACCCCCTACCCAGCAATTATACTTACTTTTTTGTGTGTGTACATCTCTGTTAGCTGACTGTAACAAAATAAAAGATATAGGCTACAGTAATATTTTCAACTCCATTTCATATAAATACAATGCTGCTAAGAAAAAAACAAAAAAAACAAAACACACACACACACACACACACACACACACAAACGGACACACACACACACACACACACACACACACACACACACACACACACACACACACCCCTACCTTGTCGCTGAACGGCCCCAGCCCACCAACGAGTGAAATACCTGCTTCCATTACCAACAAAGAGCGCTCGGGATATCCGAACAGCCCCTTACCCATATTCCTTGCATGATTGGTCCATCGCAAAGGATTTCCTGCAGTCCAAACCCGTGATTGGTCCTGCCTGCGACTGCTGCAGTCCGAAGTGCCTCTATGTCGTGATGTCATTGTCGCATAGACTTCTGGGCATCTTGCCTTTCCCCTTATCTAGACTGCTGAGAAAGCAGTCTGAGAGCATGTGCACATGCGTACTGTCCGGGAATTAATGTTTGTGTTTCTCGGTTTGTTTTTATTTTGTTTTGTAGGTGGGAGAGCTGCAGTCCGGCAGTCCTATGGCACGAGCCGCCCCTGTTGCTATCTGTGTTCTACTTCCCCCTCTGCACATAAGTCCCATGATCATTCATTTGCACCATACACTCCTGGTACTTGTTATCATAGGTTTAATTCTTATAGTGCATGGAAGTCTGATTTTTACTTTTAAGGTATAAATTTCATATTTACTTCTTCTTGTTTTATTTATGTCATTAGTGTCTTCTTAGAAAGAATGAAGGGTCTGAGGTGTGTTATTTTTGTGGTCAAGTTATAGTGAACTTACACTGTGGTTGTTGACTGGCCTAGGTTCCCCTTTTCAAAATTAGGGAGTTTTGATATTTGTTTGTTTGTGTGTTTTATTTTATGCCTTTCTTTGTATGTATTTTCGCTTTTACTTCATACACTAGCATCACATCTGCTTCAGTGTTGTTAAATTGCTTTGGTTTCATCACAAGAACAGTTTTAGTGTTGTGATATAGGCAAAGTCGCTTACTAACACTGCAATCTAATAATTTTATTATATGATAAGCCCCTGTACAAATTTAACACTTTATATAATGCACTCAGATATTTGGATATATCAGCATGTTATCTAATTTCTACCTGAACTTACATTATAGTATGCACTAAGGCTGTCTGAGACAAAGTATTCTCTACAAATTAACTAAGTTATTGACCAGAATGTATATTCATTTCAAATTCAGCATTATTAGAGTGCTATGCTATAATTTAAAGAACTAATAAAGAACTGATGCAATAAAAGCAAATTAAACTCCATGTTTAAACAATAACGTTATCAAACTTTAAAAGTTTTGAGTGGAATGAAGCATAATAACTTACAGGAAAATATTAGAATGAAAGACCATTTAAGTATGTTTTAGTGAGCTTTTAAAAACAGTCATTGTGGGAGACTATCTCATCCAGTAGAGAGACATCAGAAGAACAGTGCCTGGTAGAAAAGGTACCCAAACTAGAAGCTTACAAGTTAAATCTGGAAACTTCCATCAGTCCCAAGGAAGAAAAAAGGCAAAGCTCTAACAGAATTGTATAAGATGAGGAGCTGTCACAAATATGGGGGACTCATTTCATGTAGGGCTAAATAAACTAATGCAAGAACATTAACAATAACACAAGATCCTATAGGAAGCTGATACAGTCTCAATAAAACTGATAAAATCTAAAAATCACTGAAATTAAAAAAAAAATGCTGTTATTTGAAAACAATAAATTGACAGAGCAAATCAGAAGGCTCTTAGGAATACTTCCTGTTATTAACTTAACTGTCAGGCATCTCTCAGCTTTTGCTGGGTCACAGTATCTATTTAAATGCAGACAAGCATGTTTATTCCCTTGTTTTTTTTTTCTCCCAGGGGAACACATTGAACACATTGTAAACCTTCATGGTGAATTTTGAAAAAGTCCATCATGTCATCATGTCTGACTACCTTTGGGATAGTAAGTGGACAACCGTAGAGTTAAATGCATGTATGAATGAGGGAGCTTCAGTTATATAGATAAGATTCATTGTTAAGAGCAAGGGATAGTGTGGATGATTTTTTCCTGGGTCAAATGTAGGATAGTAGACTATCCCCCTACTTAACAGCTAATCACCTAATCTCTGAAGTAAAGAAAACTTGTACTTAGTAAGAGGTGGCATGGGGTTGAATTTAACTATCTTCACTTCAAGGATGACCAGCCTTTTGTAATTTTCTTCGGAAGATGAAGTCATCTATGGCAATACATACTCTACTTGAGAGTGTAGGATATCCCTACATATTTAAAGTGGACACTTTCCAGCTTCTCTCCTTCTGGACTACTGACTTCCCATTAATTATTACTGGGACATTCAGATGGGCAAAGAATCTGAAGATTAGTGTCTTTGCTTCATTGCAATTCTCTTGAAGCCTATGGTCTATAAACCCACCTACTCACCCTTGTAAATCCATCACATCCTTATGATTTGTATGGTGAGACTCTATGGTAAGATAGATTAGTACCAAAAGATATGGAGCTAGTTCATATTGTCTTCCTTGCTCTGTTGCATATCTACCTTTTTACCCATTGGTGGACTTGGCTGGTGATGATATCCAAGTTGAGTCTCTGGCACATAAGGCTCTCCACTCTATTCTCATCCTATCTCCGTCTATGTTCTACTGCCCTCTCTACACATAAGTCTTCCCCAGTCTATTCTGATCCACTCACCATCTATGTTTTACTGCCCTGTCTGCAAATAACTGTCCCCATTCTATTTCAGTCCTATTGCTATCCAGTGGTGGAAGAAATCTGGACAAAGCCATACATAGAAGTGGGACAAAGGCCCAAAAATAAGAACAGTTTTTAAATATTGCTCTTATAAACTTAGAAAGATAACATAATAGGTCTTGCATTAGTATGAATTTTCTGAAGGGTATGAAATCTGAAACTCAAAATGTCTGTCATTATTTTCTAACTTCAGTCTTTAATGATTTGTGCCAAAAAACACAATTTTATGAAAAATGGACCAAAAATGTGATGCAAAAATATAAAATAGCCACACAATACAGCTGGGAACCTGTCAAAGAAGGGACACTTTAATATTAGTACTGCTAACTTGAGCAGCTGACAAAATAAAATAATCTACATGCATTTCAAGTAATCTATAACTTTGATTATTACAGTTATTTCTTAATTGTAAACCCTCCATGTTTTCTTCCAACATTGCTATTTTGTGGAGGGATTATTAGGGGGAAGAGCAACATTTTGAGCCAAAATCAGGGACAGTTGAGAGGCTGGCTATGCCTAATTCTATAAAGCAATTTATTTGCATGTACCTCTCAAACTGTTAATGCAATCAATCTGGACAAGGCCAAATATATTGGGGGAACATATAAACAATACTAAAAATTTCTCTTGTATAAACTGATACAGTTGATAGAATAACAGGTCTTACTTTAGCATGCATTTTTCTGAAGGTTATGAAATCTGAAACTCAGTGTATCATTATTTAGTGACTTAATTCCTAAATGATTTGCCAGAAAACTACAATTTTTATGAGGAACAAACCAAAAATAAGAAGCAAAAATCTATTCATTCTTTGAAAATCTGGACAGTTGGGAGGTATAGTTCAGCTGAGCCTCTGAGTTTGCCGCCCTTCCCCCTCACAAAATCGTTGTCGAATGGAGCCTCTGCAGTCATTCCAATGATCCATTACTTGGCTATTTCACTCCATTTACCATAAACACTAATGTGCATACTGCTTTACTTCTATGATGATTTGAACTTCATTTTATTTTGCATTTTACAGCACAAACACTAAGACATGTGCTAAACAAAGCAATGCAGTCTCACAATGAAAACAGACTTAGCATTAAAACTTCTCTGCCCTTGAAACTCACATTCATTGAAACAGCATTGAAACCCACATTCAAAGAAAATACATTTTGCCAGTGGCAGATAAAGATTAATTTTGGGCTGTTTTCAAATCATAGGCCCCTTGCATATGAAACATACATGTGCTCTTTGATATACCTTCCTGATTGTACTAAATTGTATTCCTTGTACAATACAGTACAGTTGTTAGAGGGCGTTTTAAATTTGTTTTGAACATTTTTCCAGTAAGCAATGAAATAAAATGCATGCACCCATAATGACAAAACTGCCCAGTTCAGAACATTTTCATCATAAAAGTCTATTCAGACTTCTACAGTCCACCATTATCAGTAAATATGCACAATTCTACAGTCCACCATTATCAGTAAATATGCACAATTCTACATACCACCATTATCAGCAAATATGCATAATCTCTGAAGTAAAAGTCATCTAAATAATTCCACATTAAAGAAATTTGTAACTAATGAAGAGGTTGCTGTTAGCAAACACCTTTATATTTCATGGTTTTATCGAATAATAGTGTCTGTTGTCCCTGAGGAATAAATTGCCTGTATTAGATTTAAAAAATGATAAGCTAGTAATATTGCAAGAGGAAATGGATGGCAAACTGATAACAGGCTCATAGTTAGTATCTTCACCAAGGAGGACATTCTCAGTACGGCAGCATCCACCCCTTGTGGGAGTAAAACCCACAGCCTTCTGCATCAACAGCAAGTACACAACCTGTTGTGCTATTAACAATGCAAGCCAACTCAGCATAAGCAGCACTAAACTTCTATTCACTTGCAGCTCACAGCTCCTTGTAAAATCTACTCAATACTCAACTGCATCTCAACTTTGCAGCACAAGAAATCTGGAAAAAGCCAACATTTATTGGGGGGGGGGGGTCAAAAGCCCAAAAACCAGGGACACATTAAACATTGCTTGTATAATCTTGGAAAGTTGCTAGAATAAAATGCTGTGTTACCACCATACATTTTACTGCCAAGGTCCCTGTGCAAAACAGTCAGAGCAACATACCACTACGCCAAATCAGCTGCTTTGTCAAAGAGAAATGCTGTATTACCACCATACATTTTACGGACAAGGTCCCTGTGCAAAACAGTCAGAGCAACATACAACTACGCCAAATCAGCTGCTTTGTGAAAGAGACGAAGACTGAAACTTAAATGGCTATCATTTAGTGAATTCACTTCTTGCCATAGCTGTCAGCCTCTTAGTACAAAACACCTGGACAAACCCAGTAATGAGGGAATACAGCCCTCAAACATATTCAGTGAATTCAGTTCTTGCCATAGCTGTCAACCTTAGCACAAAAACCTGGACAAAGCCAATAATGGGGGAATACAATCCCAAAAATAGGGACAAATTTCAAATATTCATCTTATAAACTTAGAAAATTGCTAGAATAAAGGGTTGTGTTACTATGTATTTTCTGAAGAATATGAAGTCTGAAATTCAAATGCCTGTCAATTTTGCTTCTGATGGAACAAAAACAATTTTCAGCAGAGGCCCAGGGAGAAATACTGCAGACACATGTCTTTGTAAAATGGCAGGACACCAGAGCAAATCCACACAAACACAGGGAGGAGATGCAGACTCCACACAGAAGGCACCCCAGCCAAGAATCAAACCAGAAAACCTATAGCTGTGAGGCAACAATGCTACCACTGAACCATCAAATATGTAAGGAATTAAACATTCAGAAAACTGAAGTCTGAAATTCAAATGCCTGTCACAGGGTTCAAGCCTGAGGTATTCCCTACACACCACCATTGAGTCTACTCTAGCCACCAGTATATAGTAACTGGGGCAGTTTACACACACACACACACACACACACACACACACACACACACACACACACACACACACACACACACACTGTCCATCAAAAGATAGAACATTGGACACTTAACTGCTGAGAAATGGGAGGATTAGCAATTCACCTGTTGCGTGTTGCATGTCTTTGGCAGACCACTTGAATAACCCCAAAAAGAGACAGGATGCACATTCAGATTTGACACAGAAGTAGCCATAGAGAACCAAAAACTTTGACAAGGTTACTCAGTTACGTCACTGCGCCAGTGATTAGTTGCTTTCATACATAGATATTTGATTATTGTGTATAGTGCTGATGTCAGTCTGTGATTGAAAGTTAAAGAAATTATGGGTAACTTGTTACTCTAAAATACACTGCAACACACACACACTTACACAGAAGCATAAACTGCAGCAACGGTAGGTTTATACTGATTTCAGTAAATACACTACATGCTTAACAATGGCAAATTAATGAACGTTAATTGCAGCAACTGATTGACATTACGTAGTTCATTAATATTATACAAACATATATCTATAATAGCAATTAGTGTTGAAATAAAAAGTGCACCATGTAAGGATCTTGCACAGTATGTAAGAATTAAAATGTGGTATTAATAAAGCATTTGCATTGCTTATAAATGTAAAAGTCATGGTAGCATATAACTGTTTCACATAAACATTGCCAAAGTATACCAAACTGCTTCACGCAAATCACATCAGGCCTGCAAAACCAAAATATTGAGCAAATGATCATAGTCAGTCATGTTAATCCACAGACCACCCCCTACCCAGCAATTATACTTACTTTTTTGTGTGTGTACATCTCTGTTAGCTGACTGTAACAAAATAAAAGATATAGGCTACAGTAATATTTTCAACTCCATTTCATATAAATACAATGCTGCTAAGAAAAAAACAAAAAAAACAAAACACACACACACACACACACACACACACAAACGGACACACACACACACACACACACACACACACACACACACACACACACACACACACACACCCCTACCTTGTCGCTGAACGGCCCCAGCCCACCAACGAGTGAAATACCTGCTTCCATTACCAACAAAGAGCGCTCGGGATATCCGAACAGCCCCTTACCCATATTCCTTGCATGATTGGTCCATCGCAAAGGATTTCCTGCAGTCCAAACCCGTGATTGGTCCTGCCTGCGACTGCTGCAGTCCGAAGTGCCTCTATGTCGTGATGTCATTGTCGCATAGACTTCTGGGCATCTTGCCTTTCCCCTTATCTAGACTGCTGAGAAAGCAGTCTGAGAGCATGTGCACATGCGTACTGTCCGGGAATTAATGTTTGTGTTTCTCGGTTTGTTTTTATTTTGTTTTGTAGGTGGGAGAGCTGCAGTCCGGCAGTCCTATGGCACGAGCCGCCCTGTTGCTATCTGTGTTCTACTTCCCCCTCTGCACATAAGTCCCATGATCATTCATTTGCACCATACACTCCTGGTACTTGTTATCATAGGTTTAATTCTTATAGTGCATGGAAGTCTGATTTTTTTACTTTTTAAGGTATAAATTTCATATTTACTTCTTCTTGTTTTATTTATGTCATTAGTGTCTTCTTAGAAAGAATGAAGGGTCTGAGGTGTGTTATTTTTGTGGTCAAGTTATAGTGAACTTACACTGTGGTTGTTGACTGGCCTAGGTTCCCCTTTTCAAAATTAGGGAGTTTTGATATTTGTTTGTTTGTGTGTTTTATTTTATGCCTTTCTTTGTATGTATTTTCGCTTTTTACTTCATACACTAGCATCACATCTGCTTCAGTGTTGTTAAATTGCTTTGGTTTCATCACAAGAACAGTTTTAGTGTTGTGATATAGGCAAAGTCGCTTACTAACACTGCAATCTAATAATTTTATTATATGATAAGCCCCTGTACAAATTTAACACTTTATATAATGCACTCAGATATTTGGATATATCAGCATGTTATCTAATTTCTACCTGAACTTACATTATAGTATGCACTAAGGCTGTCTGAGACAAAGTATTCTCTACAAATTAACTAAGTTATTGACCAGAATGTATATTCATTTCAAATTCAGCATTATTAGAGTGCTATGCTATAATTTAAAGAACTAATAAAGAACTGATGCAATAAAAGCAAATTAAACTCCATGTTTAAACAATAACGTTATCAAACTTTAAAAGTTTTGAGTGGAATGAAGCATAATAACTTACAGGAAAATATTAGAATGAAAGACCATTTAAGTATGTTTTAGTGAGCTTTTAAAAACAGTCATTGTGGGAGACTATCTCATCCAGTAGAGAGACATCAGAAGAACAGTGCCTGGTAGAAAAAGGTACCCAAACTAGAAGCTTACAAGTTAAATCTGGAAACTTCCATCAGTCCCAAGGAAGAAAAAAGGCAAAGCTCTAACAGAATTGTATAAGATGAGGAGCTGTCACAAATATGGGGGACTCATTTCATGTAGGGCTAAATAAACTAATGCAAGAACATTAACAATAACACAAGATCCTATAGGAAGCTGATACAGTCTCAATAAAACTGATAAAATCTAAAAATCACTGAAATTAAAAAAAAAATGCTGTTATTTGAAAACAATAAATTGACAGAGCAAATCAGAAGGCTCTTAGGAATACTTCCTGTTATTAACTTAACTGTCAGGCATCTCTCAGCTTTTGCTGGGTCACAGTATCTATTTAAATGCAGACAAGCATGTTTATTCCCTTGTTTTTTTTTTCTCCCAGGGGAACACATTGAACACATTGTAAACCTTCATGGTGAATTTTGAAAAAGTCCATCATGTCATCATGTCTGACTACCTTTGGGATAGTAAGTGGACAACCGTAGAGTTAAATGCATGTATGAATGAGGGAGCTTCAGTTATATAGATAAGATTCATTGTTAAGAGCAAGGGATAGTGTGGATGATTTTTTCCTGGGTCAAATGTAGGATAGTAGACTATCCCCCTACTTAACAGCTAATCACCTAATCTCTGAAGTAAAGAAAACTTGTACTTAGTAAGAGGTGGCATGGGGTTGAATTTAACTATCTTCACTTCAAGGATGACCAGCCTTTTGTAATTTTCTTCGGAAGATGAAGTCATCTATGGCAATACATACTCTACTTGAGAGTGTAGGATATCCCTACATATTTAAAGTGGACACTTTCCAGCTTCTCTCCTTCTGGACTACTGACTTCCCATTAATTATTACTGGGACATTCAGATGGGCAAAGAATCTGAAGATTAGTGTCTTTGCTTCATTGCAATTCTCTTGAAGCCTATGGTCTATAAACCCACCTACTCACCCTTGTAAATCCATCACATCCTTATGATTTGTATGGTGAGACTCTATGGTAAGATAGATTAGTACCAAAAGATATGGAGCTAGTTCATATTGTCTTCCTTGCTCTGTTGCATATCTACCTTTTTACCCATTGGTGGACTTGGCTGGTGATGATATCCAAGTTGAGTCTCTGGCACATAAGGCTCTCCACTCTATTCTCATCCTATCTCCGTCTATGTTCTACTGCCCTCTCTACACATAAGTCTTCCCCAGTCTATTCTGATCCACTCACCATCTATGTTTTACTGCCCTGTCTGCAAATAACTGTCCCCCATTCTATTTCAGTCCTATTGCTATCCAGTGGTGGAAGAAATCTGGACAAAGCCATACATAGAAGTGGGACAAAGGCCCAAAAATAAGAACAGTTTTTAAATATTGCTCTTATAAACTTAGAAAGATAACATAATAGGTCTTGCATTAGTATGAATTTTCTGAAGGGTATGAAATCTGAAACTCAAAATGTCTGTCATTATTTTCTAACTTCAGTCTTTAATGATTTGTGCCAAAAAAAACACAATTTTATGAAAAATGGACCAAAAATGTGATGCAAAAATATAAAATAGCCACACAATACAGCTGGGAACCTGTCAAAGAAGGGACACTTTAATATTAGTACTGCTAACTTGAGCAGCTGACAAAATAAAATAATCTACATGCATTTCAAGTAATCTATAACTTTGATTATTACAGTTATTTCTTAATTGTAAACCCTCCATGTTTTCTTCCAACATTGCTATTTTGTGGAGGGATTATTAGGGGGAAGAGCAACATTTTGAGCCAAAATCAGGGACAGTTGAGAGGCTGGCTATGCCTAATTCTATAAAGCAATTTATTTGCATGTACCTCTCAAACTGTTAATGCAATCAATCTGGACAAGGCCAAATATATTGGGGGAACATATAAACAATACTAAAAATTTCTCTTGTATAAACTGATACAGTTGATAGAATAACAGGTCTTACTTTAGCATGCATTTTTCTGAAGGTTATGAAATCTGAAACTCAGTGTATCATTATTTAGTGACTTAATTCCTAAATGATTTGCCAGAAAACTACAATTTTTATGAGGAACAAACCAAAAATAAGAAGCAAAAATCTATTCATTCTTTGAAAATCTGGACAGTTGGGAGGTATAGTTCAGCTGAGCCTCTGAGTTTGCCGCCCTTCCCCCTCACAAAATCGTTGTCGAATGGAGCCTCTGCAGTCATTCCAATGATCCATTACTTGGCTATTTCACTCCATTTACCATAAACACTAATGTGCATACTGCTTTACTTCTATGATGATTTGAACTTCATTTTATTTTGCATTTTACAGCACAAACACTAAGACATGTGCTAAACAAAGCAATGCAGTCTCACAATGAAAACAGACTTAGCATTAAAACTTCTCTGCCCTTGAAACTCACATTCATTGAAACAGCATTGAAACCCACATTCAAAGAAAATACATTTTGCCAGTGGCAGATAAAGATTAATTTTGGGCTGTTTTCAAATCATAGGCCCCTTGCATATGAAACATACATGTGCTCTTTGATATACCTTCCTGATTGTACTAAATTGTATTCCTTGTACAATACAGTACAGTTGTTAGAGGCATTTTAAATTTGTTTTGAACATTTTTCCAGTAAGCAATGAAATAAAATGCATGCACCCATAATGACAAAACTGCCCAGTTCAGAACATTTTCATCATAAAAGTCTATTCAGACTTCTACAGTCCACCATTATCAGTAAATATGCACAATTCTACAGTCCACCATTATCAGTAAATATGCACAATTCTACATACCACCATTATCAGCAAATATGCATAATCTCTGAAGTAAAAGTCATCTAAATAATTCCACATTAAAGAAATTTGTAACTAATGAAGAGGTTGCTGTTAGCAAACACCTTTATATTTCATGGTTTTATCGAATAATAGTGTCTGTTGTCCCTGAGGAATAAATTGCCTGTATTAGATTTAAAAAATGATAAGCTAGTAATATTGCAAGAGGAAATGGATGGCAAACTGATAACAGGCTCATAGTTAGTATCTTCACCAAGGAGGACATTCTCAGTACGGCAGCATCCACCCCTTGTGGGAGTAAAACCCACAGCCTTCTGCATCAACAGCAAGTACACAACCTGTTGTGCTATTAACAATGCAAGCCAACTCAGCATAAGCAGCACTAAACTTCTATTCACTTGCAGCTCACAGCTCCTTGTAAAATCTACTCAATACTCAACTGCATCTCAACTTCGCAGCACAAGAAATCTGGAAAAAGCCAACATTTATTGGGGGGGGGTCAAAAGCCCAAAAACCAGGGACACATTAAACATTGCTTGTATAATCTTGGAAAGTTGCTAGAATAAAATGCTGTGTTACCACCATACATTTTACTGCCAAGGTCCCTGTGCAAAACAGTCAGAGCAACATACCACTATGCCAAATCAGCTGCTTTGTCAAAGAGAAATGCTTGTTACCACCATACATTTTACGGACAAGGTCCCTGTGCAAAACAGTCAGAGCAACATACAACTACGCCAAATCAGCTGCTTTGTGAAAGAGACGACTGAAACTTAAATGGCTATCATTTAGTGAATTCACTTCTTGCCATAGCTGTCAGCCTCTTAGTACAAAACACCTGGACAAACCCAGTAATGAGGGAATACAGCCCTCAAACATATTCAGTGAATTCAGTTCTTGCCATAGCTGTCAACCTTAGCACAAAAAACCTGGACAAAGCCAATCATGGGGAATACAATCCCAAAAATAGTGACAAATTTCAAATATTCATCTTATAAACTTAGAAAATTGCTAGAATAAAGGGTTGTGTTACTATGTATTTTCTGAAGAATATGAAGTCTGAAATTCAAATGCCTGTCAATTTTGCTTCTGATGGAACAAAACAATTTTCAGCAGAGGCCCAGGGAGAAATACTGCAGACACATGTCTTTGTAAAATGGCAGGACACCAGAGCAAATCCACACAAACACAGGGAGGAGATGCAGACTCCACACAGAAGGCACCCCAGCCAAGAATCAAACCAGAAAACCTATAGCTGTGAGGCAACAATGCTACCACTGAACCATCAAATATGTAAGGAATTAAACATTCAGAAAACTGAAGTCTGAAATTCAAATGCCTGTCACAGGGTTCAAGCCTGAGGTATTCCCTACACACCACCATTGAGTCTACTCTAGCCACCAGTATATAGTAACTGGGGCAGTTTACACACACACACACACACACACACACACACACACACACACACACACACACACACACACACACACACACACTGTCCATCAAAAGATAGAACATTGGACACTTAACTGCTGAGAAATGGGAGGATTAGCAATTCACCTGTTGCGTGTTGCATGTCTTTGGCAGACCACTTGAATAACCCCAAAAGAGACAGGATGCACATTCAGATTTGACACAGAAGTAGCCATAGAGAACCAAAACTTTGACAAGGTTACTCAGTTACGTCACTGCGCCAGTGATTAGTTGCTTTCATACATAGATATTTGATTATTGTGTATAGTGCTGATGTCAGTCTGTGATTGAAAGTTAAAGAAATTATGGGTAACTTGTTACTCTAAAATACACTGCAACACACACACACTTACACAGAAGCATAAACTGCAGCAACGGTAGGTTTATACTGATTTCAGTAAATACACTACATGCTTAACAATGGCAAATTAATGAACGTTAATTGCAGCAACTGATTGACATTACGTAGTTCATTAATATTATACAAACATATATCTGTAATAGCAATTAGTGTTGAAATAAAAAGTGCACCATGTAAGGATCTTGCACAGTATGTAAGAATTAAAATGTGGTATTAATAAAGCATTTGCATTGCTTATAAATGTAAAAGTCATGGTAGCATATAACTGTTTCACATAAACATTGCCAAAGTATACCAAACTGCTTCACGCAAATCACATCAGGCCTGCAAAACCAAAATATTGAGCAAATGATCATAGTCAGTCATGTTAATCCACAGACCACCCCCTACCCAGCAATTATACTTACTTTTTTGTGTGTGTACATCTCTGTTAGCTGACTGTAACAAAATAAAAGATATAGGCTACAGTAATATTTTCAACTCCATTTCATATAAATACAATGCTGCTAAAAAAAAAAAAAACAAAACACACACACACACACACACACACACACACACACACACACACACACACACACACACACACACACACACACACACACACACACACACACACACCCCTACCTTGTCGCTGAACGGCCCCAGCCCACCAACGAGTGAAATACCTGCTTCCATTACCAACAAAGAGCGCTCGGGATATCCGAACAGCCCCTTACCCATATTCCTTGCATGATTGGTCCATCGCAAAGGATTTCCTGCAGTCCAAACCCGTGATTGGTCCTGCCTGCGACTGCTGCAGTCCGAAGTGCCTCTATGTCGTGATGTCATTGTCGCATAGACTTCTGGGCATCTTGCCTTTCCCCTTATCTAGACTGCTGAGAAAGCAGTCTGAGAGCATGTGCACATGCGTACTGTCCGGGAATTAATGTTTGTGTTTCTCGGTTTGTTTTTATTTTGTTTTGTAGGTGGGAGAGCTGCAGTCCGGCAGTCCTATGGCACGAGCCGCCCCTGTTGCTATCTGTGTTCTACTTCCCCCTCTGCACATAAGTCCCATGATCATTCATTTGCACCATACACTCCTGGTACTTGTTATCATAGGTTTAATTCTTATAGTGCATGGAAGTCTGATTTTTTTACTTTTTAAGGTATAAATTTCATATTTACTTCTTCTTGTTTTATTTATGTCATTAGTGTCTTCTTAGAAAGAATGAAGGGTCTGAGGTGTGTTATTTTTGTGGTCAAGTTATAGTGAACTTACACTGTGGTTGTTGACTGGCCTAGGTTCCCCTTTTCAAAATTAGGGAGTTTTGATATTTGTTTGTTTGTGTGTTTTATTTTATGCCTTTCTTTGTATGTATTTTCGCTTTTACTTCATACACTAGCATCACATCTGCTTCAGTGTTGTTAAATTGCTTTGGTTTCATCACAAGAACAGTTTTAGTGTTGTGATATAGGCAAAGTCGCTTACTAACACTGCAATCTAATAATTTTATTATATGATAAGCCCCTGTACAAATTTAACACTTTATATAATGCACTCAGATATTTGGATATATCAGCATGTTATCTAATTTCTACCTGAACTTACATTATAGTATGCACTAAGGCTGTCTGAGACAAAGTATTCTCTACAAATTAACTAAGTTATTGACCAGAATGTATATTCATTTCAAATTCAGCATTATTAGAGTGCTATGCTATAATTTAAAGAACTAATAAAGAACTGATGCAATAAAAGCAAATTAAACTCCATGTTTAAACAATAACGTTATCAAACTTTAAAAGTTTTGAGTGGAATGAAGCATAATAACTTACAGGAAAATATTAGAATGAAAGACCATTTAAGTATGTTTTAGTGAGCTTTTAAAAACAGTCATTGTGGGAGACTATCTCATCCAGTAGAGAGACATCAGAAGAACAGTGCCTGGTAGAAAAAGGTACCCAAACTAGAAGCTTACAAGTTAAATCTGGAAACTTCCATCAGTCCCAAGGAAGAAAAAAGGCAAAGCTCTAACAGAATTGTATAAGATGAGGAGCTGTCACAAATATGGGGGACTCATTTCATGTAGGGCTAAATAAACTAATGCAAGAACATTAACAATAACACAAGATCGTATAGGAAGCTGATACAGTCTCAATAAAACTGATAAAATCTAAAAATCACTGAAATTAAAAAAAAAATGCTGTTATTTGAAAACAATAAATTGACAGAGCAAATCAGAAGGCTCTTAGGAATACTTCCTGTTATTAACTTAACTGTCAGGCATCTCTCAGCTTTTGCTGGGTCACAGTATCTATTTAAATGCAGACAAGCATGTTTATTCCCTTGTTTTTTTTTTCTCCCAGGGGAACACATTGAACACATTGTAAACCTTCATGGTGAATTTTGAAAAAGTCCATCATGTCATCATGTCTGACTACCTTTGGGATAGTAAGTGGACAACCGTAGAGTTAAATGCATGTATGAATGAGGGAGCTTCAGTTATATAGATAAGATTCATTGTTAAGAGCAAGGGATAGTGTGGATGATTTTTTCCTGGGTCAAATGTAGGATAGTAGACTATCCCCTACTTAACAGCTAATCACCTAATCTCTGAAGTAAAGAAAACTTGTACTTAGTAAGAGGTGGCATGGGGTTGAATTTAACTATCTTCACTTCAAGGATGACCAGCCTTTTGTAATTTTCTTCGGAAGATGAAGTCATCTATGGCAATACATACTCTACTTGAGAGTGTAGGATATCCCTACATATTTAAAGTGGACACTTTCCAGCTTCTCTCCTTCTGGACTACTGACTTCCCATTAATTATTACTGGGACATTCAGATGGGCAAAGAATCTGAAGATTAGTGTCTTTGCTTCATTGCAATTCTCTTGAAGCCTATGGTCTATAAACCCACCTACTCACCCTTGTAAATCCATCACATCCTTATGATTTGTATGGTGAGACTCTATGGTAAGATAGATTAGTACCAAAAGATATGGAGCTAGTTCATATTGTCTTCCTTGCTCTGTTGCATATCTACCTTTTTTTACCCATTGGTGGACTTGGCTGGTGATGATATCCAAGTTGAGTCTCTGGCACATAAGGCTCTCCACTCTATTCTCATCCTATCTCCGTCTATGTTCTACTGCCCTCTCTACACATAAGTCTTCCCCAGTCTATTCTGATCCACTCACCATCTATGTTTTACTGCCCTGTCTGCAAATAACTGTCCCCCATTCTATTTCAGTCCTATTGCTATCCAGTGGTGGAAGAAATCTGGACAAAGCCATACATAGAAGTGGGACAAAGGCCCAAAAATAAGAACAGTTTTTAAATATTGCTCTTATAAACTTAGAAAGATAACATAATAGGTCTTGCATTAGTATGAATTTTCTGAAGGGTATGAAATCTGAAACTCAAAATGTCTGTCATTATTTTCTAACTTCAGTCTTTAATGATTTGTGCCAAAAAAAACACAATTTTATGAAAAATGGACCAAAAATGTGATGCAAAAATATAAAATAGCCACACAATACAGCTGGGAACCTGTCAAAGAAGGGACACTTTAATATTAGTACTGCTAACTTGAGCAGCTGACAAAATAAAATAATCTACATGCATTTCAAGTAATCTATAACTTTGATTATTACAGTTATTTCTTAATTGTAAACCCTCCATGTTTTCTTCCAACATTGCTATTTTGTGGAGGGATTATTAGGGGGAAGAGCAACATTTTGAGCCAAAATCAGGGACAGTTGAGAGGCTGGCTATGCCTAATTCTATAAAGCAATTTATTTGCATGTACCTCTCAAACTGTTAATGCAATCAATCTGGACAAGGCCAAATATATTGGGGGAACATATAAACAATACTAAAAATTTCTCTTGTATAAACTGATACAGTTGATAGAATAACAGGTCTTACTTTAGCATGCATTTTTCTGAAGGTTATGAAATCTGAAACTCAGTGTATCATTATTTAGTGACTTAATTCCTAAATGATTTGCCAGAAAACTACAATTTTTATGAGGAACAAACCAAAAATAAGAAGCAAAAATCTATTCATTCTTTGAAAATCTGGACAGTTGGGAGGTATAGTTCAGCTGAGCCTCTGAGTTTGCCGCCCTTCCCCCTCACAAAATCGTTGTCGAATGGAGCCTCTGCAGTCATTCCAATGATCCATTACTTGGCTATTTCACTCCATTTACCATAAACACTAATGTGCATACTGCTTTACTTCTATGATGATTTGAACTTCATTTTATTTTGCATTTTACAGCACAAACACTAAGACATGTGCTAAACAAAGCAATGCAGTCTCACAATGAAAACAGACTTAGCATTAAAACTTCTCTGCCCTTGAAACTCACATTCATTGAAACAGCATTGAAACCCACATTCAAAGAAAATACATTTTGCCAGTGGCAGATAAAGATTAATTTTGGGCTGTTTTCAAATCATAGGCCCCTTGCATATGAAACATACATGTGCTCTTTGATATACCTTCCTGATTGTACTAAATTGTATTCCTTGTACAATACAGTACAGTTGTTAGAGGGCGTTTAAATTTGTTTTGAACATTTTTCCAGTAAGCAATGAAATAAAATGCATGCACCCATAATGACAAAACTGCCCAGTTCAGAACATTTTCATCATAAAAGTCTATTCAGACTTCTACAGTCCACCATTATCAGTAAATATGCACAATTCTACAGTCCACCATTATCAGTAAATATGCACAATTCTACATACCACCATTATCAGCAAATATGCATAATCTCTGAAGTAAAAGTCATCTAAATAATTCCACATTAAAGAAATTTGTAACTAATGAAGAGGTTGCTGTTAGCAAACACCTTTATATTTCATGGTTTTATCGAATAATAGTGTCTGTTGTCCCTGAGGAATAAATTGCCTGTATTAGATTTAAAAAATGATAAGCTAGTAATATTGCAAGAGGAAATGGATGGCAAACTGATAACAGGCTCATAGTTAGTATCTTCACCAAGGAGGACATTCTCAGTACGGCAGCATCCACCCCTTGTGGGAGTAAAACCCACAGCCTTCTGCATCAACAGCAAGTACACAACCTGTTGTGCTATTAACAATGCAAGCCAACTCAGCATAAGCAGCACTAAACTTCTATTCACTTGCAGCTCACAGCTCCTTGTAAAATCTACTCAATACTCAACTGCATCTCAACTTCGCAGCACAAGAAATCTGGAAAAAGCCAACATTTATTGGGGGGGGGGGTCAAAAGCCCAAAAACCAGGGACACATTAAACATTGCTTGTATAATCTTGGAAAGTTGCTAGAATAAAATGCTGTGTTACCACCATACATTTTACTGCCAAGGTCCCTGTGCAAAACAGTCAGAGCAACATACCACTATGCCAAATCAGCTGCTTTGTCAAAGAGAAATGCTTGTTACCACCATACATTTTACGGACAAGGTCCCTGTGCAAAACAGTCAGAGCAACATACAACTACGCCAAATCAGCTGCTTTGTGAAAGAGACGACGACTGAAACTTAAATGGCTATCATTTAGTGAATTCACTTCTTGCCATAGCTGTCAGCCTCTTAGTACAAAACACCTGGACAAACCCAGTAATGAGGGAATACAGCCCTCAAACATATTCAGTGAATTCAGTTCTTGCCATAGCTGTCAACCTTAGCACAAAAAACCTGGACAAAGCCAATAATGGGGGAATACAATCCCAAAAATAGGGACAAATTTCAAATATTCATCTTATAAACTTAGAAAATTGCTAGAATAAAGGGTTGTGTTACTATGTATTTTCTGAAGAATATGAAGTCTGAAATTCAAATGCCTGTCAATTTTGCTTCTGATGGAACAAAAACAATTTTCAGCAGAGGCCCAGGGAGAAATACTGCAGACACATGTCTTTGTAAAATGGCAGGACACCAGAGCAAATCCACACAAACACAGGGAGGAGATGCAGACTCCACACAGAAGGCACCCCAGCCAAGAATCAAACCAGAAAACCTATAGCTGTGAGGCAACAATGCTACCACTGAACCATCAAATATGTAAGGAATTAAACATTCAGAAAACTGAAGTCTGAAATTCAAATGCCTGTCACAGGGTTCAAGCCTGAGGTATTCCCTACACACCACCATTGAGTCTACTCTAGCCACCAGTATATAGTAACTGGGGCAGTTTACACACACACACACACACACACACACACACACACACACACACACACACACACACACACACACACTGTCCATCAAAAGATAGAACATTGGACACTTAACTGCTGAGAAATGGGAGGATTAGCAATTCACCTGTTGCGTGTTGCATGTCTTTGGCAGACCACTTGAATAACCCCAAAAAGAGACAGGATGCACATTCAGATTTGACACAGAAGTAGCCATAGAGAACCAAAAACTTTGACAAGGTTACTCAGTTACGTCACTGCGCCAGTGATTAGTTGCTTTCATACATAGATATTTGATTATTGTGTATAGTGCTGATGTCAGTCTGTGATTGAAAGTTAAAGAAATTATGGGTAACTTGTTACTCTAAAATACACTGCAACACACACACACTTACACAGAAGCATAAACTGCAGCAACGGTAGGTTTATACTGATTTCAGTAAATACACTACATGCTTAACAATGGCAAATTAATGAACGTTAATTGCAGCAACTGATTGACATTACGTAGTTCATTAATATTATACAAACATATATCTGTAATAGCAATTAGTGTTGAAATAAAAAGTGCACCATGTAAGGATCTTGCACAGTATGTAAGAATTAAAATGTGGTATTAATAAAGCATTTGCATTGCTTATAAATGTAAAAGTCATAGTAGCATATAACTGTTTCACATAAACATTGCCAAAGTATACCAAACTGCTTCACGCAAATCACATCAGGCCTGCAAAACCAAAATATTGAGCAAATGATCATAGTCAGTCATGTTAATCCACAGACCACCCCCTACCCAGCAATTATACTTACTTTTTTGTGTGTGTACATCTCTGATAGCTGACTGCAACAAAATAAAAGATATAGGCTATAGTAATATTTTCAACTCCATTTCATATAAATAAAATGCTGCTAAGAAAAAAACAAAAAAAACAAAACACACACACACACACACACACACACAAACGGACACACACACACACACACACACACACACACACACACACACACACACACACACACACACACACACACACACACACACCCCTACCTTGTCGCTGAACGGCCCCAGCCCACCAACGAGTGAAATACCTGCTTCCATTACCACCAACGAGCACTCGGGATATCCGAACAGCCCCTTACCCATATTCCTTGCATGATTGGTCCATCGCAAAGGATTTCCTGCAGTCCAAACCCGTGATTGGTCCTGCCTGCGACTGCTGCAGTCTGAAGTGCCTCTATGTCGTGATGTCATTGTCGCATAGACTTCTGGGCATCTTGCCTTTCCCCTTATCTAGACTGCTGAGAAAGCAGTCTGAGAGCATGTGCACATGCGTACTGTCCGGGAATTAATGTTTGTGTTTCTCGGTTTGTTTTTATTTTGTTTTGTAGGTGGGAGAGCTGCAGTCCGGCAGTCCTATGGCACGAGCCGCCCCTGTTGCTATCTGTGTTCTACTTCCCCCTCTGCACATAAGTCCCATGATCATTCATTTGCACCATACACTCCTGGTACTTGTTATCATAGGTTTAATTCTTATAGTGCATGGAAGTCTGATTTTTTTACTTTTTAAGGTATAAATTTCATATTTACTTCTTCTTGTTTTATTTATGTCATTAGTGTATTCTTAGAAAGAATGAAGGGTCTGAGGTGTGTTATTTTTGTGGTCAAGTTATAGTGAACTTACACTGTGGTTGTTGACTGGCCTAGGTTCCCCTTTTCAAAATTAGGGAGTTTTGATATTTGTTTGTTTGTGTGTTTTATTTTATGCCTTTCTTTGTATGTATTTTCGCTTTTACTTCATACACTAGCATCACATCTGCTTCAGTGTTGTTAAATTGCTTTGGTTTCATCACAAGAACAGTTTTAGTGTTGTGATATAGGCAAAGTCGCACTAACACTGCAATCTAATAATTTTATTATATGATAAGCCCCTGTACAAATTTAACACTTTATATAATGCACTCAGATATTTGGATATATCAGCATGTTATCTAATTTCTACCTGAACTTACATTATAGTATGCACTAAGGCTGTCTGAGACAAAGTATTCTCTACAAATTAACTAAGTTATTGACCAGAATGTATATTCATTTCAAATTCAGCATTATTAGAGTGCTATGCTATAATTTAAAGAACTAATAAAGAACTGATGCAATAAAAGCAAATTAAACTCCATGTTTAAACAATAATGTTATCAAACTTTAAAAGTTTTGAGTGGAATGAAGCATAATAACTTACAGGAAAATATTAGAATGAAAGACCATTTAAGTATGTTTTAGTGAGCTTTTAAAAACAGTCATTGTGGGAGACTATCTCATCCAGTAGAGAGACATCAGAAGAACAGTGCCTGGTAGAAAAAGGCACCCAAACTAGAAGCTTACAAGTTAAATCTGGAAACTTCCATCAGTCCCAAGGAAGAAAAAAGGCAAAGCTCTAACAGAATTGTATAAGATGAGGAGCTGTCACAAATATGGGGGACTCATTTCATGTAGGGCTAAATAAACTAATGCAAGAACATTAACAATAACACAAGATCCTATAGGAAGCCAATACAGTCTCAATAAAACTGATAAAATCTAAAAATCACTGAAATTGAAAAAAAAAATGCTGTCATTTGAAAACAATAAACATAATGCGGTAAAAAACGAGAAATGTGCTGGAAAGCAGGGCAGTCATTTATTTAAAATGTATTACTGCTTTTTTAACAATATTCTCGCAGACAGCAGGAAGCAACTAGAGGAACACTATAGGGAAGCTGGCAGATAGGGAGACATAAAGCACAAGCAGAAGGCATTTTCTGAAATGCAAGCATTGAAAGAAACCTCTAAGGATGCAATTTTAGCTGCAATGAAAAAATAAAGAATTAAAAAAATAATTGCAGGAATGCGCAATACTGTGAATGTTCTGGCTGAGTGATAGCATTCCTTAGAGGAAACTTATCCACAGATGGAAAAGTATAATGCAGTAATGAAATAACTGAAGCAAATATAACGTTTTAGAAAATAATGAGTAAACAGAACATATGGTATATTTTCCAATCCAAAACTGACACAAATGGAATGACAGGAGCACTGTTGTTGTCTTCCATTAACGATACTAAGCATGTGATAGAAACATACCGCTATTAATTTTTAAAATCTTAACAAGGGACCTTACTGTAGCAGTCTTGTACAGGGGTCTGTGATTTACACAGCAATGTTTCCATTTTAATAAATTTACTTTGCATTTTGATGGTAAGATAATCTTGTCACAGTTATCACGTTCTCTTTTTCAGAGCATTCGCAGAAAACAATGCAAACAACCAACTCATTCGTTTTCTAATGTCATATTCATTGTTGTGGCTGTCAGAGCAGGAAACTAACCCTGGATGGGACACTAGCCTGACACAGGTCCATAAGTTCAGCAACGTAATAATGAACGCACACAATGTACTCATATAAAAACATAGTCAGTACAATATAGATCACAAAATATAAAATGCAATGTGAAAACCTGTGACACCCACACACAAACATTTATAGTTTAACCAGTAAGGTCAGTGGACAGAAATTCTAAATAGTGGAGGTACAAGTAAGCATAAAGTATCCAACAGCCCTGAATATTGTCTTGTCCAAATAAGCCCTAGAAAATTACATGCTGGAGTTTTAGAGAGGTCCTGAAAGCCTTGTAATGGGTATTAAATGTTGTGAGAATGATAACCCAGGGGCAATAAAGAAAGTGCTAAAGAGATATAATGTGTAGTCTGTTACTTTATTAAATTCAGAAATTTGTATAATGTAAAAAAATTTAAATTCTTGTTGCTTTTGTTGAAATGTCTGTATGATACGAGTGAACAAGGGTCCATTTCATTGCATCAGTGTACTGTCTGGCTTCACACAATCTCACACACACACACACACACACACACACACACACACACACACACACACACACACACACACAAACCTGCATACATTACAGAACAAATGGCAACATACAGACAGATCAAATGATCAGGTATAAAAACATAGGAGTAGGAGGAGAATGTGACATTATTTGTTTATTTATTTAACATTTGTTTACCAGGAAAGTCCAACTTGGAACAAAGCCAATTTTCAGCAGAGGCCTGGAGAGAAATGCTCCAGAAATGCTCAGCATTAGAAAGAAGAACAAACAGAAAGTCAGTAGAAAGAATGGTTAAGAAAAAGGTAATCCTGTTTAAAGTATAGGCTATGAGGAAATAAAGATATTTTCAGAGAAAAATTATCACACCACTAACACAATACCATCATTTTCTTAAGCAGCAAAATAAAAGCACTGATTCTTGCTAAGGTGAAAAGGTTTCAGATGCTATTTCAGCAGCAGCAGAGAAAGAAAACACTGTGGTTTGCATTGAGAGACAGAGAGACATGTAGTTAGCAAAGTATATGCAAAATATTTATTGGGAGCCTCTAAAGGAGCCAGTAAAGCATGGGGCGGAAATAAAGCTACTTATTGATCAAAGCAGATGGGTGATGACACCATTTATGAACCTGAACATGAAACTGTCTCTTCAGGAAGTTCAGAGTAAATCACTGATGTTCCATGGATCAGAGCAAACTAGAATATTCAGAGATATAATGTTTATAGTCAAAAGCTGTCCTACTAAAGTGGTGTTATGAAGATGACTTTATAGAAGATTAGACAGATTGAGAAGTTTTACCTCTAAATCTGGTGTGGTCTGTGATATAAAAACTTCCCTGTGAGGTAATTCCTGAAGTTGTTTGAAGTAATGATCTGCAGCAGGCTGGATGAGTGATTTCTGATTGTTTCCAGTTTTAAGATTTCTGACTGAAATCAATCTGAAGTTTGGGTATCTTTCTATGACAAAGACAGCAGTGTTGATAGAATAATGGGAAGTGCCATAGGATTCCTGCTTTCATTAACAAAGGAAGACAAAGTGAAAATCTCAGCACAAAGGCCTTCAGTACTCCACTGTCTATCTGATTACTACCAGAAGAAGGATCAATTGATGTCTTTCAATGGAATTGATAGGACAGATATTTCCAGACTGTCTTCACACACAGTTAGTGAGTCCTTGTAAGCATGTCTGTCTAGTGGGAGAATGTTGTCACTGGAGTAAAACGCCTTTGTAAAAAAAAAAGCAAAAAAATTGTCCTGCTAGAAAATGTGTATCTACTAGTTCAAGTACCTATTCAGATATTTTAATGAAAGTGGGTAGTAATGGCCCTGTAACTCCTCCTGCTCCAAGCTACATATCAGACAAGAGACCATATGGCGTGACAACTTTAGTAAAATGAGCGTTACCATGCTTTACTGATAAGTCAAGAGCAGGCATGGGATCTATTTGGGATCCATATGTGATTTGTTCTATTAAATTTGCAAAACTCAAAGATCTTCATGGCAGTTTTAATTTAAAATACTCAAACTGCTTAATTGTGCATGTATGTGTGCGTGGGAGGGGGAGGATTTTTATCCTGTGGTGCACCTGCCCTGGATTTTATAACAGTAGCTGAATCTTGGCAACATTACCATTTTTCATTATCAAATGACAAATATGTAGCTACTGATAAAATGTCTGCTTTACCTTTATGTTTCCTTACATTTAAAATTATTCGATTGAACCAACTCCATAAATTGCATAATAACCAAAACCTCATTTTGCAATAAGTTGTTCTCCTTCATACCTCCCAACTGTACCGAATTACTCCGTTTTTACCAAGTTATGGGGTCCAAATAATAGGGTGCCATGATTCCCGAGTGGCACCCCTTCATTCCCGATTTTTATTTTAAAATTTTCTTTCTTTCACGCTTTGGAGCTGATGTCATCATGTGCGTGATGACGTCAGCTCCACCAGCCTGTTGGAATTGAGCTGGCTGGCTGTGAGCATGGAAACATACTAAAACAACTTTTTGTCTTTGGAGCCTCCTCAACAAGTGTGGAAATGGATGAGCAGAACTGCTGTGTGTGCAGGTATGGGAAAACAGATGCTTTGCATTTGTATTTGGAGCCTGCTTTAGCCGGAAATGCTTTTCTGCTGTGAGTAGCATGGAAAGTTGGAAACAGATGAGCCGAACTCGAACTGGTGTGTGTGCAATGCAGGTATGCTGCTCGGAAAATGGATGCTTTTTATTTTAGCTGAACTTGATTATCTGCTGTGTGTGCACGTATTGCGTGGAAAAAGATGAGCCGAACATTTTCTGCTGTGCTTTTTATTTTAGCTGAATTTGATTTTCTGCTGTGTGTGCAAGTATTGGAAACTACTGGTGCACTTTGCTTTTGTAGCTGGCTGAACTTGATTTTCTGCTGTGTGTGCATCATGCAAGTATTGCGTGGAAACAGATACATGGTACTTACTTGCGCCATTATGCATTTTATTTTAAGATGCTTTTCTGTTGCCGAACTTGCAGTGTCTGTGTGTATGTGTGTGTGTGTGTGTGTGTGTGTGTGTGTGTGTGTGTGTGTGTGTGTGTGTGTGTGTGTGTGTGTGTGTGTGTGCGTTTGTCTGACCTTTTGCACATGTATGTTTGTGACTTCAGGAATACTTTGCAATGGAAATGCCCTTCTTGTTTAAGGTACAGAGGTATTTTTAGCACCAATAAACTAAATCAGAATGGTGCATATCAGAGGGTTAAGTTTCCTCATTGAAAGAGTGTGCGTGGGGGTGGGAGGCACACAGAAAACTGTTTGATAATACTTCTGATAGCGCTTTTGCCTTGGATATATTTTACCATGTTAAATTAATAACCAGAAAGAGACCACTAGTTGAAGTTACATGCAAAGAACCAGAAAATACACCATTTGCCAAGTTTTATTCTTATTTTTTGGCATGTTAATTTTACCAAAGTGAATCTTGTTAATTAATTCTCAGGTTAAGCAACCTATGACGACACTAGCTCCACGCATGGCAAAATGATTAACTGAATCCTTATAAACTGCATAACTAGAATGAATTGCAGATTAATGAAGAAGTTAAAATTCCACCCCTGTAACTTCACAGAAGAAACATACAACATATTGCAGGTTGGTTAAATGGAACAACACTTGCTCTAAACGACGTAAAGAACTCAGATCACTTTATAGTTAATGGTGACATGGCTTGAAATACTTGACAATGTCATAAAAAAGCTACGTGAATAAGTAAAGAACAGAGTTTGTACAGACATTCATAGCAGTACTGGTGAACAAAGTTAAACCCATTAGAGCTGCTATCAGTAAACATGCATTTCAAATAAATTCTAGTTATAATTATATAATGAGGAGACCATTGTGAAAACTGGGGATGATTGATACCCAGTCTACACAGTTTTATTACAGCTCAGGAAAATATGCATACTGGAATGGATGCTGCAAATTTACCTCTTGAATGTAAAGTGATGTCTATATTCAGTGTTTTTCCGAAGTAATCCTGATCCCATAAACAAGTGAACAAAAAAGTGCTTTAAGAGACAAAAGTTGTGCTTACTTTGAAGTCAACTTCTGTTTAAAGCTAAAAAGCTTCAAAGAGTTCTGAGATACTTGAAAGCCTTTGTACAATAAAATCTTGTAAATGAATGGTCCTGTTTGCTATGCAACAATGTTAATCAACATTAGCTGTTCAAAACACTGGTGGCTAGAAGTACTCAGGCTCAAACCCTGTACCTTGGGTACAAGGTAAAAAGAGCCTAAAGTTCCTCACCACCACCATTTGTGAATTTATGCCAATTATTTTTGTTTTAGTCCTCATTAAATCTGTGGTTTTTCAGGATTTTTGTGGCAATGGCAAATCACTGAAGACTGAATTCACTAAATAATGACAGGCATTTGAATTTCAGACTTCATATTCTTCAGAAAATAAATGGTAACACAAAACCTTTTATTCTAGCAATTTTTTAAGTTTATAAGATCAGTATTTGAAATTTGTCCCTATTTTGGGGTTGTATACCCCCATTATTAGCTTTGTTCAGGCTTTCTGTGCAAAGAGATTGAGAGCTATGGTGAGAACTGAGAACTGAATTCACTAAATGATTGGCCATTTAAGTTTCAGTCTTCCTGTCTTTCAGGAAACAGCTGATTTGGCATAGTGGTATGTTGCTCTGACTGTAGTGCACGGGGTCCTGGGTCCAAGTCTTGGCAGTGAATTACATGGTGGTAACACATTTTATTCTAAAATTATACAAGCAATGTTTAAAATGTGTGCCTGGTTTTTGGCCTTTTGTCCCTCCCCAAAAAAAAAACTGAAATTGAAAATAAGTACGAGAAGCTGTGCAAGATGCCTATGACTTACACTACTGTCATTATATATATATATATATATATATATATATATATATATATATATATATATATATATATATATATATATATATATATATATATATATATATATATATATATAGTGTGTGTGGAAGTAGACTTTTATGATGGAAATGTTCTGAATTGGACAGTTTTGTCATTATTGGTTCATGCATTTTGTTTCATTGCCTACTGGAAAATGTTCAAACAATACATTTTAAAATGCACTCTAACTTAAGTCTAACAAGTGTGCTGTATTATACAAAGAATATAATTGAATAAAGTCAGGAAGGTGTATCAAAGAACGCATGTATATTTCTTGTTTTATGTGCAAGCCAGGGCCCTATGATTTGAAAACAACCCAAAGGTAATCTTTATCCACCACTGGCCAGATGCATTTTGTTTGGATGTGGTGTGGGTTTCAATGCTGTTTCAATGAATGTGAGTTTAAAGAGCAGAGAAGTTTTAATGCCAAGTCTATTTTCATTGTGAAACAGTGTTGTTTTGTTTAGCAGATATCTATTAGTGTTTGTGCATTGTGCTATAAAATGTAAAAATAAAATCAAAATAATCATTGTAGAAGTAAAGCAGTATGCACACATTAGTGTTTATGGTAAATGGGGCAAAATAGCCAGTTAATGGGACACTGAAATGGCTGCAGGGGGACTCTGGTGCCATATTTTGGTTGTCTGTTCTTCAGTTTGCTTTTGAAAGTTGGTGTCCCACAATTCCATTGGAGTGGGTGGGGTTACTTAATTATGTATGCAAATTTTATGTTAATCAGTGTACAGATTTGTACATATTTTTCATGGCCTTGTCCAGATTTTTGATATTTCCAGGTTGAGAGGCATGGTCTCCTTGAATAATGTTTCCTGAAACCTACCCATTCCTACTTCATGTGGGATCATAAGAAATAAATCTTTAACATCCACAACCACAGAAAATGCCAGCTCTATATATTTAACCCTGGCCATTGTACATAAAAAATGCCAGGAATCCCTTAATATGTGTGGTTTGTCATCAGATAAATTCTTTAATGTCTTGTACACATATTTTGCTAAAGGTTCAGTTATCAGTCCCCTCGTTGCCACAATATGGCATAAAGGAGAATCAAAAGGAGATTTGTAGGCTTTATTTTCTGATCTTCAGTGACGTTAAGGGGTGCCAGATCAGGAAGTAGATCCAGGCGCTGAATGAGCCACCTCACAACAGCATTAAACAGAAGAGTCTAAATTACAACTAGTTCTTTTATTCACATACAAACTCACAGTCTGGCATGCCCAGTACAGACTTTGATCACTCCATCCAAACATTTCATTTTTTGTACCTCAGGCAACCATCTTGCCTGCAGTGACCATAGCTTTATAGTGCTAGCTACTGGACTTTGATAATCACTCTCCATCCCCCCTCCCAAAAAAAGGTGTAGAGCATACCCTATTTTTTAAACAAACTTAAAAAGTAACTGTTGAAAATGGACAAATGTAAATGTTCCCCAACTACTTTGACATCTATTACTCCAAACCTCAAACTATCATGGATACTTATTCAAATGTAAAATGCTAATTCTAACACCAACTCTATTACCTTTTCTCCAAAAATACTTAAAGATATTTTCTTTTCTTTCTTTCTTCTTCCTCATCCATCCATTCTTCAGAGTCGGCATAATGCTTAAGGCATTTACCTCACAGACAAAAAGTACTGAGTTTAATTCTCATCAAGGGAAACTGGCATGTCTTAAAATAGCCCACAAGGGCAGTTAACCTAGCATAAACATGAAAAAAGTAATGTGATGAATTTGAGTATCTACTGTCCAGCTTTTAACACCTGAGGGTATAATTAAGCAAACCATTTTCAACTGGTGGTCTCTTGGAGCCTGAGATCAGTGGGAAGTGAACCAAACATTAAGACACTGGCAGTGCCTCACAGAAATGTTTAGTTATCAATCAGCATTACACACAACTTAGGCCATCAATGTGCTGTTCTTCAGCACTGAATTCAAGTGCCTTTTAACTACTAGCTGCTCCATGCAAAAGATTTTTGATTTAAGCTTGTTCAGTCAGCAAAATGAATATTTTCCCATGATGATTCCAAACCTACCTATGCCAGATGAAAACTCCTTTTCTAGAATTTAAGTGTGGAAAGAACAGAGATATCCACTACCTGACCTCACAGAAAGGTCTGAATGACTAACACTTATATGGAGGGCTTGCTGTGAGATCACCAGGAATCAAAGATTTATGCAAAGAATCACGAAAGTGAGGTCAGTAAAACAAAGTGCCATCTACAGTGGAGACCTCTTTTTGGGATGCAAAGAAGTAGTTAAGGGCAAGTTTCCAGTCTTATTGTACAAGCATAAAGCATGGCTATCAAATTGTAATCCCAGTGTTCGCATCAGAGCAATGATGTTTTATATTCTGTGACCAAATGAGGATCATTGTGCAGAAATGCTTGTTATTAGAGTAGACCAAGTGTAACACAGGTAGAGTCTTACAAACAATGAAAAAATAATGAAAAATAAAAGGCAGCTGTTGCAAGACAAAAGCGACACTTGGTAGCTGGTAAATCCTTTGTAAGCAGAAAACTCCAAGTCCAGAAAAATACAGACAATATTCATCCAAGATAAAACAGTGCAAGCAAACACAGCAGTATTAAGCGCTTTCGTCTGGTAGATGACTTCCTCAGAATACAAAATACTGAAATTAGCACCTGTTTAAATACATTGCTTACCCAATCACAAATAAGCTGACATCATTTCCCCCATTAACAAGGCTGCAAATACTTAATGCAAGCCAAATATAAAACAATAATACATATAAAAAGTTTAAAACATCCCTAAACAGTATATATAACTAAATAAAAAACATAGATTTTAATTTCAACAGAGAAGATAAAGAAATTCTATCATTTAACCCAGGAGCATGATAAACATCAAGCCTAATTTGCCATTTGAGTTCTACAAATTCCAAACACTCATTCAAGGGTCCTCCATGAGGTCCCAGATCTACCTGTTCCAAAATAAAGAACAGGAAGAAATGGGTAGGTTCGCTAACCAAATGTTTATATAATGCATTCTTTTCATTTTTATTCCTGATATCATATAAATGTTGATAAATCCTTAATCTTAGGGCATTCTTAGTTTTACCTACATAGAAACTTGCACAGAATCTACAAAAGGCCAAATACACAACCCCTTTGGTGTAACAGTACATCCTTTTTGAACTGGAAATATATCCAAAGTTTTTGAGCTTGATTTTTTTCTCTGTCCATAACATAAGGGCATTGGGCACACCTCCCACACTTAAAGGTACCACCATTGTGGGTGTCAAATTTTTGCCTTTCAAACAGTCCTTTAAGGGAAGTGTCTCTTTTGTAAACCACTTGCGGTTCAATACCAAATTTCCCTGATAATTCAGGGTCAACATCAAATATTTTCCAATATTTGGAAATAATGTTTTTAATGCCATAAAAATTGGATGTGTAAGTAAGAGTAAGCACCCATCCAAAATGTAAAGGTTGACAGTCATTATGACTTTTGGTGGACACCTGCCCTAGTAGTGCAAGAAAATGACCATTCATTCTTTTAGTCTTAACTTTATTAAAAATATCTATGACAAAGGTTTTAGGGTACCCCCTCTTACAAAACATGTTTTTTAATGTTTCACATTCACTAAGAAAATCCGCAAAGTCGGATACTATTCTGGCCAGTCTTACATATTGGCCCTTAACTAGGGCTTTTTTCTGGTGGAATGGGTGTGCGCTTGTAATGCAATAGTGAATTTGAATAGGTAGGTTTCCTATATAGTTGTGAAACAAAACAATTGTGTTCAAAGTCTTTCTTGATGGTAACATCTAAGTAATTAATCAGTTCTGCATTGCTATTCATAGTAAACTTAAGAAAACTTGTAGTTCCATTAATATAGGTGAAGAACCTCTTCAGGTCGTCCTCACTATCTTTCCAGAACAGGACTATATCATCTAGGTATCGCCCATACAATACCCATGAAGTCCTAAATTCCGAGTTGGTAACAAACAGATCCTGCCATTGTGTCAAGACAATGTTGGCAAACACTGGAGCACAGCATGCACCCATTGCAACACCCTGTTTTTGCTTAAAAAGATGCCCTTCAAAGGTCACAAAATTATTCTCTAATATTATTTCCATACATGTTCGTAAAGTCAGAATGGTGTTATGATTAAATGTTGAATTGGCACATAAATGGTCATAAAACCATTCAAGGCCAATTTGATGTGGAATAACTGAAAAAAGATCACAAACATCAATAGTGACTAATATGTTACTATCAAAAAACATGTCTTGTTTAACTTTAGTAAGAAAGTCCCATGAGTCCCTGATCACAAGACTATGTGAATCTAGAATGTTTTTGGTCATATTGTCAATGAACTTAGCAATACTATAAGTTTTTGAGGCTTTTGCATCCACAATTGGTCTTAATGGTGGGTTTTCTAAGGATTTATGAATTTTTGGTATGCCAAAAATTGTGGGTATTTTAGGATGGCTTATAAGCATATAATTATGGGTTTCTAAGGTATTTTGCCCATTTAATAACAGCTGTTTCAATTCCAGGTCAATATTACGATATGCTATATTAATCTCATTTCGTGAGACCTCAAGATAGCCATCACTATACAGAAGTTCCATCATCCTGCTGTTATAATCAACCACATTCATAATTACCATGCCCCCACCTTTATCAGGTTTCATTATTCTTATGTCACGATGGTCTATAATTTCACTTAATAGTTTTTTCTCATCACAGTCCAAGTTAGCTTGACCAGGTTTTTTATACTTGTTCACTAATAAGTTCCTGATATCAGCTTCACATAGATTCTCAAACAGCTGTACTAGGGGGTGTGATGGGGGTAAAAAATTACTAGGCCTACGTGTATCCAAATGACCAGTAATAGTATTGTTATCGTGAAAATGTAAGGCCAAATTAAGTTTTCTTGTAAATAATTTAAGTTGTATAATAGAGTCAGTGAGCACCTCTTCCTTAATAGGAACAAAATTAAAGCCCTTGGATAATAACTCGGCCCACCTGGTATCAACTCGGACCTGGCTGTAGTTATAAATGTTAAAATCATAGTTATTATTGCTAATAACATTGAGTACCAGACCACTATTATTATCATTGTCAAAATTGTCAGGGTTTATCTCCTGTATGAACTCCATCTACCCCTCCAGGAACCCATCCCAGGGTTGTTGCCATTCCTTTAGTAATCCTGCCTCCCCTGTCTCTGGTTCTGTAACCTCTCCGACCTCCGTAAAGGAGGTTGCTCTAAAGGGGAAACATTTCCACTATCGCCTTGTGCATGCTCTTCAATTTCATTATCCTCAGTACAAGAAATGTTATTAACAGAAAAACTTTGTTGTCCCCTCGGTGGATCTGGATATGCTCTACCATTCTTATAGTCCACCTTATCCCTTAATAATTTCCTTTCCTTCCTAGTCTTTAATTCAATTAGTTCGGTGTCAACACGATTAAACACAGCATTAAAGTTATTACTTTTCATTTCAAACAACAAGTAATTTTTAATGCTTAAATCTAAAGTGTTAATCTCCCTTAATAACAGTGACATTTTACAGTTATTATCAGATATCAAAATTTGAAGCAATTCACACCCTTGCCTGTTAAAAAATTGTAAAAGTTCTTTATGAAGGTGTGAGTCCTTTTCCAGTCCAGTGGGAAATTTCCATAAACGGAGCCCCTTAGGCACCTGCTCTCTTTTGGTACAGTCAGTTAAGTATTCATTTTCCAGTTGCAATTTTTTATAGTTCAGAAGTAGCCCTCTAAAACTGGAAATTTGTTGATCCAATGTACCTGGGTTAACATGATTATTACTAAAGTTAGACACTTGATTAAAACCAGTTTCGGTTTTAAGCCATTGCTCAACCGATACATATATATTCTTTGAACAAATGAGGATCATTGTGCAGAAATGCTTGTTATTAGAGTAGACCAAGTGTCTTGTTAACTCAGTGGACTACATGAAACTGTGGAATGAAGTCAAGATCTTTGGGGTATAGATGACATGCAGCTTTTTACTTCATGATATACGCCTCCTTACAGACAAAAAGGAAAGCAGTAGTAAATAAGGAGTGAATCATTTAGTAATAACGTGTGCTGTAGCCATTAGTAGTTTCAGAAGCGTTACACCTTCTGGAGAAATAAATGAGATGGATATGGGACAGGTGAGGAAATGCTGCTGCCAAGGGATGTGGCTGTGTGTGTGTGTGTGTGTGTGTGTGTCTGTGTGTGTGTGTGTGTGTTTGTGTGTGTGTGTGTGTGTGTGTGTGTGTGTGTGTGTGTGTGTGTGTGTGTGTGTGTGTGTGTGTGTGTGTGTGTGTTTGTGTGTGTGTGTGTGTGTGTGTGTGTGTGTGTGTGTGTGTGTGTGTGTGTACATATATATATATATATATATACACACATGCATATGTTTAGATTTGCAAACCAATGTGGATATGTTTTAGGTGTGTTTTAGATATACACATATCTTTGTCAGTCTGTGTCTAGTATATCAAAGTTTTACCATTTTTAAATGCATTGCTGGAAATTTACAATTTTAGACTGATAAATAATGAGAGGGCAGGGAATATATAAAACCTAAAAGAAAAGTGACAAAACTGCATACTGTTTACTGCAGACAGAGCAGTGAGGAAGAAAGAAGAATAACTACATTTATGCAATCAATGTCTTCTGATATTTTATTCGTGTATTGATTTATTTTTGTTTATAAATATTTATTTAATATGACAGCATTAACAGCCTAGTTTCTGTCATATTAAAATAGTCTTCAGGTTATGAAATGTTCACAAAAAGATTCTCATCTGGAATTTTGTGTTATCCTAGCAAACATTGCTGTACTCCTTGCTTGGCCAGCTATTTGGAATGTCAATGATATATCCCCTCTTCAAGCAGAGATACAGTATTTGCTTCAGAATCAGGTTTCGCAAAAATTGCTGTGCAGCAATAATGAAGTTTCAAACCAGTGTTTACTCAAACTGCTAATTAATTTTGATGCCTGGCAGCAGTATTAATGAGGCCTGTGTAAGGTGAATTGCTAACTGACCTCAGTGCCGGAAGCAAGGTTTTGTGGTGATTGGGCATATCTTCAAACACTAAGGGGAACACTGAGGCTTCCATCATGCATCAGAGCTAAATCTCTGATACTGGTAAAGGGGCTAATCTTTCAGTCAGCCCCCTTCATAGTAAATTCACAGTAGCGGCCAGCCCATGCCCAAGTCCTATCAACTCCCAGTTTGTACTTGAGTCTGAAGCAAATATTTTTTTTTTACTTTCTAATGATTTGCCTGATTACTTTTTTCATGCTGTTACATTTCATGACTACAAATTTCCCAGGAGTTCGTAGGAACTGATGGAAACAAAACAGACCCAGGCAAGATTAAATGAAAGGCAATACATATTGCATCTTGAGAAAATACTGAATAGTTAAGTAGATATGTTGTCGTACATCTAATAAAATACACCCCCATCTGCAGTTATGCATATCCCTGGTTGGATTGAGGTGCTGCTGAACAGCCATTTGGAGATTTTTAGAATCGTAATGAAATTGAAGACAAGAGATCCAAGCACAAAAAAAGAAATGCACCTCTTACAATTTCCTGTTTTGGGCAGGAGAATAGGACAGTTCAAATGATAGAAACCAAGCTGGTTTGTTCTAAAAATGTCCCAGGTGCACATGAAGCAAAAAAAAAAAATACAAACAAATGTTAAAAAATATATCAAAAAGTTTGTGTGACAGACAAAAGATGGTTTGCAGGAACATTATATAGGAAGCTAACAATATGGGTAGGAGAGAAGGACAAAGAAATGTTTACTAGTAGATCAGTAAAAAGTGAGAGGGAAATGAAAGGGTAATGATAGTAAACGGCATTAACAGCCTAGTATCTGCAAAGGAAGAATGAACACTACAAATAAAATGTTAGCCTGCACAAATGTAATTGAGAACTGTTAGCTGTATACTTCTTAATACCTTTAACACTACATTTTTCAGGATGATCTTCATATATTACATTTTCTCTAAAAAAGGCAAGAAAATGTGATTTTCTATACAGATGAGTTATTCTTCAAGATATATTAAAATCAGTAGCAGGACAATTTGCTGAAAAATTTCTGTGATGCAGTAAACTTACCAGTAGCTTGTGCATTTACTGAAGTATGGCAAATGCTATAGGCTAACTTTACCCCTGCTATCTTATGGGCAGTACCTGAATGAATGTGATGCAACACTGGCATGCTAATTCATTTGTTTCAGTGTAGCATGAAATCAGACTAGACACATTGTGAGATGAGTATATACACTCAGTCATTACACTGGGATATTGCATTCTGGCATACTCAGTTATTCTTACACTGCACTATTGGGCTGTATGCACACTCATGCATTCAATCATTATAGTTCAATGTGAAATAAGTTTACAAATTTGTTACAGCAAGGTGTTATAATGGCACACAACTCCATTACAATGATTGGCTTACACAACATTTATTATGATTTGGTATGAGATAGTCATACTCAGTGTTTATAGCATAATACAGAATCAACAGTGCAATGTGAGACCAGAATTGACGTTCAGTCATCACTCATTCATGATAGTGTGATGTGAGATGGGTAGTCCAATCATGCATTACAATGTGGTATGAAATGGAGAAATGGGTTACTCATGCCTTCATTACAGAGCATTATATGAAATTAACTTATATTCACTTTCATTACAATATGGTGCAAGAATAGCATAAACACTCATTCATTACAGTGGAATGTGAAATCAGCATATTCATTCACTCAAAGTAGTTCTGATATTAAATTAGCATGCACATGCATTGTGTTAAGGTGTGAGACACATACAAATGTACACATTCACCACACTGTGATGTGACATTGGCATAATATGCACAGATGTGTTGCTGTGCAGTATGAAGACAACATATACATACACTCTTGTTCACTACAATGTAGTATGAAATCTGTATGCCCACATGTGTGATGTAAGCTCATTGATTGTAATACAGTAAAAGATCAATGTACACATGCCCCTGCCTACATTTCTGCGCCTTGTTAGATTTACACACATATACACCCCGTGCATCGCTGTGTAATGTTAGATTCACATACACATATATCCATGCTAGATTCACATACACGTGAACATTTACACATTGCTGTGCAGTGTTAGATTTGAACACACAAACACAATTATGCATTGCTCTGCAATGAAACATTTGCATACACACTCATGCATTGCTAGGCAGTGTTAGAGTCACATACACATGCACACTCATGCATTGCTATGCAATGTTAAATTCATATACACATGCACTCTCATGCATTGCTATGTAGTGTGTGAGGACCCCACTTTGGGCCAGTAATCAAGGAGCCTGAATCCTCACCACTGACACTGGAGAGGGACATTCACTTGGAATACAAACAGATACACTCAGTATTTCCTTATGCAGCTCTCTGCACCAAGTATAATTTCCCTTAAAAGCACACAGGGGACACACTCAGCCTGGGGGTCTGGATTTCTCTATATCTGTCTCCTTCCAGGTCCCAAATAAGACTCCCCACTGGTACAGCTGCAGGGTGAGGTCTTCAGCTGAGTATCCAAGCCAAGTCCAGCACCCTCTCTGTGAAACCAGTGCTTTGTGCCCCTGCCCCAAGTAGCTGACACACACAGTCTTTAAGATTTAAATGTTTACACACAGACACACACACACACACACACACACACACACACACACACACCTGAAAAAGACTGGCACAGATTTACCTAATGTGCCCCCTTCTGCCCAGAGTATAAGGTAGTTATCACTGCCACCAGACACTCCACAGTCAGATACTCTAAGGGCCTTAACAAAAGGTGTCCAATTGTATTGTGTAGTATTGATATTAATACTAATACAAATGGTAGTAGTTGACCAAGACAGCTAGGCCTTCAGGAGTGGCCCATACAATCTCACTAAATAAATATAAGCACTCTTAAAGGTTAAATACTTTCTAAAAGGACCAACCACAATAAAACTTTTAAATATATTTAATAATAAATAATAAAAGAACTTGAAAATACTGAATATATATATATGTAGAGTAAACCACAGAGTTCAAATCACAGGAAATATTGAAAATAACATTGATGGACCCATTCAGACAAATAAATAAAATCAATAACTAAACTAAGCTTCACTATATTTTCCTGCCTGAATCTAGGAGAATTACTCTTCCCTACTTACTTAACAGAACAAGGCAGATGATGTAGTGAATTGTCCTTCCTGTAAGGC
>NC_056745.1:1131600076-1131607576 GCF_019279795.1 Protopterus annectens
CCAGATTTCAGTTATAGCAGACTGTCCAACCCACACAGTTATATAGAATGAATCCCTCAGTAGTTCCTGTGAGGGCCACATAAATCTACTTGTCTGGGAAGCATGCACTCTGCCAAACATGACTTTTTCTGAGATCTGAGGTGCATCTCCATACAGTGTCTGTTTCAAAGGCTTATACTTATAAATGAAACACCTAGTTTCTCTTTTTGTGTCACCCCAGTGACAAACTACAGCCACTTTTCTCCTCCCTGGATGGCAGAGCTGATGATGGGTATTTGCTCCTATCTTCCCAGGCTGACCTCTCTCACACCCTTGCCTTTCATTAAACACAGTTTGATGATTTACAGACAAGGCTTCATTCCTCAGCACCATGGGACCAAATTGGTCTTAAATATTTTGAGGAGTCTACAAACATTGTAGAAAGAAGCCTATTCCAAAATGTACTCGGACATAGGGAAAAGAAGTACTGCGCCATCTCTGGGTCCAGGCTAGAATCTGTACTGAAAACCTCACACCCAGGCTAGAATTTTGGTTGGCTAATGCAGGTCTCAAAGTGTTGGTCATCACTGTGTTCAGAATAAAACTCATACTGTCAGTTGCATGCATGTGTACTGATTAGTTGCATGCACTGTCTATAACCTCAGCTATTACTAACGAGCTGGTACTTCTCCATGTAGCTTATCTGCTACTTCTGAGTTAACTTTTCCATTATTTTAGCATTCAGTCAATACTAAGAAAAACAACAGTCCCAAGAATGAAGCAGCAGCAAAAACTAACAAAAACCAAACCACCAGTCTGAACGAACAATGAAGGAAACAACCAGCAAATAGCAAAAAATACAGTTTAATATCACTTTCGCCTCAAAAGACTTCTTCAGAATGAAATAAAATGCACACAGCAGCATCACCTTATATACCTAATAAAACAATCAATTCCTTAAAGTGCACTAGCAAAAGGAATACAGTCATTTAAAGGCACACATCTAATAACAGGTCTACCTGAAAACACTGAACGCTGACAACGCCGACAACAAAATAACCAACACCGGAAGATCGACAGCGGAGATGACTGACGATTGAAAATCCTGATGCTGAGAACACCGACATGTTAAGGTAAGTTTGTGATAGTGACGGACGTTAGGGTCAGGGTGTGGGTAAGGTAAGTGTGCGATAGTGACAGACTTTAAGGTTAGGGGCGGGTTAAGTGAATTATGGTTAGGGTGCGGCTAAGGTAAGTGTGCGATAGTGACAGACTTTAGGGTTAGGGGCGGGTTAAGTGAGTTAGGGTTAGGGTGCAGGTTAGATGAGTGTGCGATAGTGACAGACCTTAGGGTTAGAGTTTGAGTTAAGGTTAGTGCATAGATAGTTGTGTATGTAAGGTTTGGTGTAGGCTTGTAAGGTGTTTGGTGTGCTTGTGTTGTGTGTGTGTTTTACGGAAAAGATATTTGTATTGTTTTGTTGATTGTCGGGATTGTGGTTTGTCGGGCATGTGAAGTTTCGTGTTTTTGAACTTTCGGTTTTGTGGTGTCGGTTATCTCGTTGTCTGTGTTTTTGCGTGTCAGTGTTCTCAGGTAGACCCCTAATAACATAACATAGACAGTTAATTTCAAAATCTTCAGTCTTCTATTCTTCAGAAAACATTTAATATTCACTGAGTCATTAATACAAGGTTTTTTGTCAGCCCCTAACCTGAGCTGCCACATAGTTTCTCTTTGTTCAAGTTGGTCCTTATAGGACCCCCCCTTATATTTCTAACTACAGTTCACAAATGATTTCTGAAGAAGCTGATTTTGAATCAGAAGCCAGCTTTATACAGAATATGTTTTTGTTTAGTGGTTACCCCTCAGATTTACTTGGCAAACTAGCTAATGAAATTGGAAAAAGAAGGGCTACTGATTTTCCACCAGTTTTGAAAAATGGCTTTACTACTATTATAAATAAGCCACATGGAGTCACAGGTGTTAATAATTCAAGTTCTAACAATGCTAACACAAATACTTTTGATACTTCTTGTATTTTGGATATGTCTGTTGATGCATTTAACATCAGGTCCATTATTACTAGAAATTGGAACATCTTATGTGGAAATAGTGAATTAATACAAGTTGTAGGTGATAGACCCAATTTTGTATATAAAAAATCTGACTGTTTAAAAAATGTTTATAATTTGACTCCACATATAAAGGTACCCCTGATAACAGCAGATGCTGTAAGGGGATGTATAAATGTGATTTTTGCTCTTCATGTTTTATTTTAGAGGGACCCTATATTGATTTACCCTGTTTGAACAGGTTGATGGTGTATAGAATTGCAATACTAGTGGCATAGTCTGTCTTGCTGTTTGTTCTGTGTGCAATGAATTTTATGTAGGTATGTCCACACGATCACTTAGTAAAAGAATTAAAGAGCATTATTATTGTATTAGAACTAAGAACATCAACAATGCTCTATTTAAACATTCTACTACATGTAGTGGTTTCAAAAAGTTTCTGTTTGCTGTCTTGGAACATGTAGTTAGAAATATAAGGGGGGGGTCCTATAAGGACCAACTTGAACAAAGAAAAGCTATGTGGCAGCTCAGGTTAGGGGCTGACAAAAAACCTGGCATTAATGACTCAGTGAATATTAAATGTTTTCAGAAGAATAGAAGACTGAAGATTTTAAAACAAACTGTCTATGTTATGTTATTAGATGCGTGCCTTTAATTTACTGTATTCCTTTTGCTGGTGCACTTTAAGAAATTGATTGTTTTATTAGGTAATTATTCTGATTTGAAATATAAGGTGATGCTGCTGTGTGCATTTTATTTAATTCTGAAGAAGTCTTTTGAGATGAAAGCGATATTAAACTGTGTTTTTTTGCTATTTGCTGGTGGTTTCCTTCATTGTTCGGTCAGACTGGTGGTTTGGTTTTTATTATAATGCAATTATACAATGCTTTTTGAAATCATAATTATTGCCTCCTTTTGTGAAAAGGCAGTGTGGAGACTTGTTTTCTATATGACAGCCCTTCCATCAAGTCTCTGCTTTGCTGAAGGAAAGTTAAGGCCGTATTCAAAGAGCCTTAAACATTGAGCTGAGGGGTATATCAACAACTGCATGTGAGGAAAACACTTTCAGTTTTACAAAGAGTTTCTTTACTACCAGGATGCTGATTATATGCAGACAGAAAATGCAATATGCATAATTGCAGTGAACTGAAGGAGCAATGTTTACCAAATAGGTAGTAGTAGCAGTCTGGATTATATTTTTGAGTTACTGTGTGAAATTGGTGGGCCCTTCTTAGCAGCAGATAGAAGCATATCGACTCTTTCTGCAATATCCCTAGGTGATTCTGGATTAGACTCTGAACTCAGGAAAAAGTCCCATTTGAAGTGTCTGACCTTCTGTTTCAGGCATGTCTACATTCCCTGCAGCACTGTAACGTTCACTTGAGGTTATCCTTAAGGTTAAATGTCCCAGGATTGTCATGCTTAAGAATGTCACAGATGAGCTAAGCAGACATCCATTGTACTTTGTCATGGTTCCCTCTGACAGTTGTCAGCTGTGCTACCATTTTAGTGTTTTAAAGTAGAGTATTACTGAAACCATGGAACACATCATTTACTGCATCCATCTAATCCAGGAAGCTTCAGTTAACATTACAAAGTGCTAGTTATATAGCTGTGGGCAAACATTCTTCATACAACTGACCCCTGAGGTACATTTGCTCTTTGGATATTTTAAGTTATCTAAGACACAAGGGTTGATGAATGATACGGACAACTGCAGCCAATATACCTGCAATTCTGATGTCTTGCAGTTAACACAGATCATTAAGGCTGTGAGTTGCTTCATGTGGTTCAGGGTTTTACTCTTTCAGCCGCTATGTGCTTACTGTCTAACTCTGAGCAACTCACTTAACCAGGCAGCATTCTGTGGCAATTGAGAAATTGGGCTAAGGTCTTCAGTGGTCTTCTGAATGGTATGCCCAGTAACTGCTTATAACAGTACTGAGCAAAAACACTATACACTATCAGGTAGACTCTTTCCCAGGAGCCAGATTAACTTTGAACTCATTCATAATGCTTGACCTAGTCCCAGAAAATGGGTAAGAATTTGCTACCAAATAGATAGGGCTCTTAAAACAGATTTGCAATAAAGAGGAATAGTTTTTTCCACTACCTTAGTGGGTATTATCAGGAGAATGTGTATACAGATTCTTTACAAGTTACCTTGCTTGCCAGACCTCATCATCCAATCTCAGATTACTTGAGTCATCTCTTCCTATCCTTCAAAAAGAGCCATAGCTGGGTCACCTGGTGCCCCTTTGTTAAGGAGCAAAAAAAAAAAAAAAAAAAAAAATATATATATATATATATATATATTACACTCTGTAACTTGTAGCTAGCTGCTTGCTGTATTCTTACTAACACACTGAGTGCTTCAGCAACTGTAAATGCAAATACAGTATTGGCATTCATTTATGAAACCAAGAATTTCTTGTACTGCATATACACCATCAGCACCTGCCGATCAAGTCCACAAACAACTTGTATGCAGAACAAAGATGAGATGGTATTCTTTTCTAATAATTAGGAAATAATTAGTTTATGGGCAGCCACAGTGGTGCAGTGGTTAGCGCTGCTGCCTCACAGCAAGAGGCTCTCCGGTTTGATCCTCGGCTGGGGTGCCTTCTTTGCGGAGTCTGCATGTCCTCCCTGTGGTCGCGTGGGTTTCCTTCGGATGCTCCAGTTTCATCCCACATCCCAAAGACATGCTATAGGTGGATTGGACAATCTAAATTGGTCTTAAGTGTGAGTGCGTGTATGTGCCTTCTGTGGAAGGTTGGGCACCTGGCTGGCAACTCGACACCGTAAAACTCCACTGCCAATCATGAGTGGATAGTGATCTGCTGTGGCGACCCCTAACTGGGGAAACCTGAAAGAAGAAGAAGGAAAGAATTCGTTTATATGAGGTGATTAATATACTTTTGTATGTATACATGCATGCATGCATGCATTTATTTATTTATTTGTTAACCAAGTAGGTATATTGGTTTGAAGGCCTATTTCAGATGCAGCTCAGGTAAGGCATCTGTTGCTAGATAACTTAAACCATAGTTAATACTAACCAGTACATAACCAATACCATATAGTAAGATATATTGTGCTATAGAAAAACTGTTGCAATGTGCTCATACAAAGCATCTAACAAGATATAATATGCCATAATGAAGTTATTTTTACATCTGCAGAGTTAGAGCAATGACATAGTAAAGATAATAGTGGCTATTCATTATAGACATTAACAGAATACATAAGAAAAATGTAGTACATATATATTTGTTAAAAGCGGATGTAGTTGAATTGTTTAGTAGAAGGTGATAAAATAGCTGCATTTCTGCAATGCTGCAGCAGATGTGGTAATAAATACTGGTATACGTCAGATGTATTTATTTATTTATTTTATGAGAGGGAAAGTGACAAGATCAATATTTAAGTCATTTGGGGTAGTGTGGAAGTTAGTTAAAAAAAAAACACTTTAACTCTGAACACCCCTAAAATATCTCCCTCTAAAAGAAGCAGTCCAACATTTTAATTCCACATTCCTATCTATCCTAGACCACTATGCCCCAAATCGCACTATTAGAACTAATGCTAAAGTAGCACCCTGGCTAACCAAAACCACTCAACAACAAATTATCCTTTGAAACAAATACTGGGCAAAATGGCGTGCCACCAAGAATCAAACAGATCACCAAAACTTCAAAGAACTTAGTACTAAAAAAGCCATCCTAACGGACAAAAAGAATTGCTACCTACATTTGCAACAAAACTCCAACAAGGAACCTAAAAGATTCTGGTCCAGCATCAATAATCTTTTATTCCCTAGCCAGTCTATCACACCAAGCCCTGAGGGCTCCAACCCAGAAAATCCCACACAAACAGCCAATGACTTTAATTCATTTTTTACTAATACTATCCAAACTCTTGCTAGCCACCTATCTTCTGATACCTCTAAACTACCCCTCCCTACTTTAAATCTACCTCCTTCCTTTCATTTGCAACCTGTATCTACCTCCTTTATCTTATCACTGCTTCAAAAGCTAAAACCCACCACTCCTTCTGCTGACAAACTTCCTGCAGAATACTTGCAAATATGTGCTAAAGCTATTTCCTATCCCATCTCTATACTAATAAATAGATCTATACAGGAAGGAATTTTCCCATCTATTTGGAAGATATCTTATATCATCCCACTACACAAAGGGGGTAAGTCCAACGACCTCTCTAATTTCCGTCCTATAGCACTCTTATCATCTATCGCTAAAATCATGGAAAAATGTATTCACAAACAACTCCTTCACCACCTCCTACACAATAACCTACTTGCTAACTGCCAACATGGATTCAGACCTTCACATAGTACTATTACAGCCTTACTCTCCTTTACCAACTCCATTAATTGTAACCGTAACAACTACATCCTATCATCTTCAGTCTTCATAGACTTATCTAAAGCCTTCGATATGGTTAACCACAAACTTCGTCTGCATATTCTTAAATCACTCTCACTTGATCCTCCTTCCTTAACTTGGTTTACATCTTACCTAGAAAAACGTCAGCAAGCAGTTCTCTGGAAAAATACTTTATCTAGTCTCCTCCCCATCTCATTGGGAGTTCCTCAAGGCTCTATCCTAGGCCCCCTTTTATTTTCTATCTTTATAAATGACCTCCATCTAGCTATCCCAAACACTATCTGCATACAATATGCTGACGATTCTATTATCTGCTCTGCCAATACACAAACTGAACTACAGTCTATCACACAAAAAGCTTTTACTACTGTCGAGCAATGGTTCACTGATCGCTGCCTACTGCTCAACCCTAAAAAAAACAAACTGCTATTGTTCTCACCTTCCCATAGATCTACCCCTCTTAACTTCACTCTTACTTCCACTGACAACACCATTATTTTCCCAGAAACGACTACCAAATCACTAGGAATAACCATTGACATCAACCTCAGCTTTGATATGCACATCAACAATACTATCAAATTAGTTAATAAGAAAATAGGTTCCCTTTACAGAATCAAAGCCTTCCTTTCACCAGAAGCAAAGACAACCTTAGCCAGACCCCATCTAACCTCTTCTCTACTATATGCATCTGCCTTATTCACTAACCTCTCCAAAAACAATATCAATAAACTAGCACAATCTTACCATAATATTGCTCGATTTGCAACAGGAACCCCATTTAGAACTCACCACTGCCTGAACCTAAGAGAACTAGGTTGGCTTGAACTCCCTAACCAACTCCTATTTCAACAATTCCAAATAGCTCATACAATCCTATACCAGCCAACTAAAACACCCATACTCACTAACCTCACTTCACCTTACAATAACCTGAAGCATCTACGTTCTTCCAACAAGCTACTGATAAATATTACCAAACCTAATAATTCTGCTGGAGATTGCCTCTTTTCCAACTTTGTTGGAAAAATGTGGAATAAAT